>NW_022601467.1:12649587-12657892 GCF_009176505.1 Sitodiplosis mosellana | reverse complement strand
TCTCTCTCTCTCTCTCTCTCTCTCTCTCTCTCTCTCTCTCTCTCTCTCTCTCTCTCTCTCTCTCTCTCTCTCTCTCTCTCTCTCTCTGTATGTGTGTGTGTGTGTTATCGAAACCGAATAGGTATGCACGCGGCTAATCGGTATGCACAACGATACAGCACATCAGGATACAGTTAATCTTTCAAAATAATAGAAAAACATCTCCGAATTCAATCCAAAGTTAATTGGATATGTTGATAAATTTCAATTGTAGACCAGCAAGCAGCGCCATTGATGCACCAGTTTCAAGAGTTCTCTTCATAGTATAATGGAAAATTGATATGAACCGTTGCGGTTACATTACATACATTAATTCATAAATTTCGATATGTATTTCAGTTATTTTGGTTTCAATGAAATGAAATGAAATGAATGCGAACACAAAGAGAAAAAGAAAACACAGCGAATGAATGAATGAAAGATATTCCTATCTCCGAGATTCTTTGAAAGTTTTGATTCGTAAACAAGCAAAAATTCGGTCGACGGATGGTTTTCCTACTTTTTTATGCATTACGTGAGAGAGCGAGGAAAATCGTTATTTTGAGCCCGAACACATTTACATAATTGGTATTTTCTAAGCTAGTATCATACAGAGTCTCAATAGAGTGGGACGACCATGATTTGGATATAGGTCTCTTTTCTGTGCCAGTTTTTGGATGCAAATAAATGGACTCAACGTTAATTGAATCGAATATAAAAATAAATTGAATCCCGGATTCATGGCACATACACACACACACACACACACACCAAATATTTGCGAGCACATTTCATTTTCGTACACATGCAGACGAACGATAGCGAGCCACTTTCCTCTCACATCATTCTATCCAACTATAATTTGAAATGACAGAGCATTGTCAAACCTGTAGAGTTATCTTGATGTTTTTTGGTGATAAAATATTACAGTTTCACCTTCACATGATCCGAATAAATGTGGTCGTTTCCGTACGAGTTAAGACAGTGGTAGTGGTAGCCAGTACTAACAACATTAAAACTATGGCTAATCGCTCTTCAGCACCGAAACCATGTCGTAAAACATGCCAAGACACTAAGTCACATCGAGGAAAACTTTTGGCTAAACACATTACACACGAGCGAATGATGTCCGCTTCCATACCAAACTCACGCTCACACAAACGAAATTGTGTCTTCGAATGCATGTGTTCGCTCCGACCAGCGTATGGATAGGATGTAGGATCCACAAGTTTGAGCATCTTCAGCGAATAACAAAACAAAAATGAGACTTAACAAACCATACCTGTTCACTGATGTTCATTCGCTCAGGCATTTTCATGTTACAAATTGAATTGGCGAAAACAAATGACAAGTAGAAAATTGAATGGGAAAAAAGTGTGAAAGTAACTGAAAACACGAATGTGGGAGCGAGAGAGAGGGAGAGAGAGATGGGAACGAAGACACATTGTTGCACTATTTAAAATGTAGCAGAAAATTGGCTTCACTCTTCGCATCGCGTTGGTAGAGCCAATTCTCTCGTCTACCTCAAACCAAAACCATACTCTGTTCGGAGTAATTAGCCGCTGCAACCTAATTAAAATGGTAAAAAGTTCCGGCAATTTTAAAGAGATTCGCTGAATGTATTTTTTGTTATGGATCACAACAGCTAGCTCACAATTTGTGTGATAAACACAACAAAAAACATGGAGTTCATCACCAAACGGTTGACAGTTAATTTTGTGTGACATGCACTTTACACTTCTCTCTCTCTCTCTCTCGAATGTTTTCCACATTATTATTCTTACACATAAATGACTATCGTATCAAAATATATTTTATTTTGCATCCACTCGCATTTGATTAAAGCAACAAATCATTATTTTTCTAGTCGTTGTGAAATATTCACATGATAATAATCATAAAATGGGTGATGAAAAACATTAAAATTCAAATATGAATTTATATGTGATAATTTACACATTCTCTTGTGCAGCTGTGGGCAATGGATAAAGTTTATCAGATGGAATGGCAAAAAAATGACGTGACGAGGAAAATGTGCAGTTTTAGGTGATTTTGGTGAGTTTCCTGAAAGCATTTAGAGCGTCTATGACTTTAAATTTTCAACCATCAAATGAATAATTCATTGCATTGAATGTGTTACCGAGGCCATTCATTTAAAACTAGGAGCCCGAGACGAAAGACCACAAGCGAATGACAAAAAATGAATATTTATGACATTTTGGCTTCGAAATTACATCCTTTATCCTGCTTTGTGGCATAAGTTTTCTTCCATCTAAATACTAACTCCGAAAACCAAACGTCCTTAAAGCTCTTAATAACCTGAATATGTGCCATAATTAAAACCAACTGTAAGTGTGCATGGGAATTTAGAAGGACTTCATTCCAACGATAGTCTTGTAAGTTTGAGAAAAAAAACCTTTTTCAAAATTTCAAACTTTTTCCCACCAAGAATTAATGTTTGGAAAATCCGATTGGATGAATATGCATAACCAGCGCTATACATCGGTTTCAACTGACATTACAAGCAGAGCAAAATAGCAAAAATGATGCTCGAACATTTCAGTGCATATTGCGTTGTAAATGTTTTGAGTCACATTAAACAGATTTCACTTACTGCCTCACGCATACCAACACACACAGCACAGCACAGTTTGTAACTTCTTCACCTAACAATGAAATATCGATGCTGTTGCCGACGGCAACTCTTTCACTTAGAACTTTTAACAAGCAAGTGATAAGCAGAAAAATCAACGTCACTGAGAATGACTCATACAGTTTATTGACCGAATAAATGAAAAGCATCGTATGAAATGCCGCACTTTGTCATAACCGAAAAGATTTATGGATAAATCAAAACACGATATATTCACTTCATATTCACACATTCAATGGCACAATTTTTTTTTCGTAAACAAGGACCAACTAAATTGAGTCGCGTCGAGGCAAAATGAAAATCGTCGTCGTCTTATGGAACAATTGATCAAAGTTTTTACTGAACGGAAGGCGTTTCTTCGTGAAAAAAATTGAGTACACACTTTTTTTTAATGAATTGGAGCATTTTATAAGGGCAAAAAGTTGCGACAGTCTAACATGTTTTATGCGTTCGACAACGATTGTCAGACATTGCATAAATAGTTTTAAAATGTCAATTCCATTTATTGAATGATGCAGCCAAGCAATCGCTAGAAGTGACATGGAGTTTCAGAAACTAACAATTTTCTGTTTAAATATGATATTCGACCATGCCACAGTCAATATTCTTTATATTTTCTTTTATTCGTCAATTTAATTGATCAAGTGGAATGGAATCAGCATTGCCATTACCAACCAGATGATTTTTCTTTCATCGTTGCACACATTTTTCCATCAATTATGAATTGAAAATAATTCTTCATTTGACATAAGTACATGCCCACTGAAACGCGTTTCCCTTTGATGTTGCACATTCTCTTCCGTACGCGAATCGAGAGCTGCACCAATGAAATGTCAACATTGTAAGCTTTGCACAAATGATTGCTCTTTTATATTTATTTCTATCAGATACATTCCTTGAAACCGATTTCAATACGATTCGAACGTGCATTTGCGTGGCAATAATGCACACAAAGCACTCTCGGTTAGAATTTGCTTTTCAAAGAAAAAGAAAAGAAGAAATCGTCCAACCACTGAATCACGTTACTTATTTTCAACCTTTTTTTGTCAACGTATAAAATAATTTCGACTAGGTACAAAGACGTTGAAATTGAATTGGTAAAATTACTTTCGTGGAATTGGTGAAATCACATTTTTCCACAACAATGCATTCGAATTCAATGCATCGAATCGTGCATTTTTATCCCATGTCGCTCTTTCTCTCATTTTCTCTCTCTCTCTCTCTCTCTCTCTCTCTCTCTCTCTCTCTCTCTCTCTCTTCCTTAAACTTATTCACTCAGTCCTACTCGTCACTCATGATGATGCAACAACTGTTTCTATGGCATGGTATCGAATCTAACGATCATTTCGCTTATGGTGCTCCTGAGTTTTGAAAACTATAACATTCAATCAGCTTCATTTCATCGCAATTTAAAACTACATTTGTCACTGACAATTGCAACTTTCACCAGTTTTGTATTCATCACACATGTCTTCCTGTGGAACACGACCGGTTGCATTGGAGCAGAAAGTTGAAATGCTATTCGAGCGTGTATTTCAGAGGAATCCTCAAGCAAAATTCAATATATCTTCCACATTCACATATACATATATATATATTATGAATTTCAAGACAAATCAAACAGAGCAACCTTTTTTTCAAACGAAGAAAATGCCAATAGGATTGGATCAGAACATAAGATTCAAAATGAAGATAAGTTAGCCCGAGGCTAATTCCGAAAAATTATTTATGTGGAAGAAGTGAAAAAAAAACGCATTGAAGTGATGAAGACTGAAGCATAAAAGCTTATCTAGGCACATTTGTTTCGTGCTGCACAATTTTAGTTTGCTATACAATAGAGCCACTCAAAAGCATAAGCCAGCGTGATTACGTAAGTTTAAAACGTATCTTGGCTTTCACATTAATCATTATCCAACGTTAAATTTTGTGTGTGTGTGTGTGTGTTACTGCATTGAAGTGCACCATTTGCTGTACTTCCATGAGTTGCACGTTGTCGAAAAACTTTGAAATGCATTCGAGTTAAAATGTGGAATCCGTTGCATTTTTTCCCTTGCTGTGTAACGGATTTCAAGTGGTGAACCGCAGCTCAGAAACAATATATTAACCGGAAAGTATTTTTCACGCGCGCTTCACATGTTTCCACCGAAAAAGAACAGAAAACGATAAAAAAAGTAAACAAACACAAAGTTTTTATTCTTCTTAGCAACAACAACAACAGCACCAGCAGCGATAACGAACACAACATCTAGGAAGTGAGCGCATAACATTCAATTTGATTGCAATTGTTTTAAACAGGAGTTGCTGTTTCAATTTGGTCTAAAGAGGATTCAACCAATTTTGGTGTTGAATTTTTCAGCTGACTCACCATTTTTTAAATGCCATACTATACTAATATTTTATACCATACACGAGCCGAAACTGGAATATATTGGCTGAATATCTTCACTTCTCAGTGCTCACTTAAATCCGAATACAATGACTTGATAGCATCGAATCATTCAGTCACATTCGTTTTTGGTTTTTTTTCTCGCAACTGTGCGAATTGGATTTGTACTTATAAAATGCGGAAGAGCACCGAAATGGTGTCACCAAACGCTTGGCATCTGTTACATTGAAAGACCCCAAACACACAAGATTTATTGGATAATCAGAAAGTTCGTTGCGAAATAATTTATCGCATGGATTTGGAGTTTTCTTATATGTTGACGGTTGCATTACTTCAGTGCGGTAAAAATCTGTCATTTGATGGCTGCTAATTTTGTCTCTGTACAATTTGCCGGAAATTGGGGCAGAGCACCATGTGGCCTGTGATTTTTGTGTACCACCAATGTCTTATTAGTGCTTGATGATGTGATAAATGTCATGAATATTCGAGAAAAAGCTTATGAACATCACTTTTTGAAGAGCGAGAAAAAATGCGAGTAAAAAATCTTGAATACAGATTGCGAGTTTGTTGTTGTTGCCGATGAAAATGCACCAGAAAAACCCCATAAAGTTTATCGCGAGCAAAGGGTTTGTCTGTAACAAAATGATGGAATTAAAAAACTTTCAATGAAAATGATTGGATCTTTAGAACGAGATAGAGAGAGAGAGAGAGAGATAGAGAGAGAGAGAGAGAGAGAATTTTTTGCAACTTCACTCACCCAATCGGATTAGGGATTTTCACTTGGCATCAGCGTTCGATGGCGATATACGCAGGAAGTGTGTGTGTGTGTGTGTGTGTTTGTGCTCAATTGTCGGTTCAGCTGGGGCTAGTTACAAAAGTTCAACTTTTCAATATTTTTCTTTCGTTTGCCAGGCGATCGTTGTCAAACGAAAAGTTTTCGACGACAAAAATGAAGCGAAAATTGCATTATCAGCATTAATTTCATTTAAAAGTCGGAGAATTATTCGGTTACTTTCAATATATACATTTGAAATATAAAGCAAGCGGAAATTAAATGAATTTACCCGTGCGTATTATTATTTTTGATGCGACCACAACTCAAGAGCATTTCAATTAAAATGCCCAAGCATGGCACACAGCGAGTCGTGCATACACATATTTGCGTAATAAAGTAAGTAGCATCAGCAGCAGCAGCAGTACTAACTCGTAATTCACTCCATGCACTTTGTATTTGTTCGAATAAAATGACATTAGAATCTAAATGAAAAATCGCAAATTGTGCATCAAAGCGTGATACAACAATACAATGTTCTACAAACACTTGAGTGTGTCGGCTTTTTCAACTCTTGCAAAAGCTTGCGCGCGCGCTCACTCAATTTTTTTTTCCCTCGGTCGCTCATCAAACACACAAACACACAGCCGAAAACATTTCGACAATTCGAACTCATACTAGACAATGGCACCGCAATAAAAGTTGAATCTTAAGCTACTTGTGCCCGGGCAATTATTCACTTTCCATTAATAATTAAAAGTTTTCATCGATTGTGATGCGGATTAATTCCGGTGACGGTTCATGATTTTTCTTTTTGTCTTCATCTTCATTCTTTTCTTTTACTTGATTTACAATTGCATATACTCGACGAGCGATCTCTTTCTCTCTTTCACTCTTGCTCTTGTTTGAACGGTTGCTGCGTCCCCTATACATATAAAGAATCCACGCTCTCGCAGACATAGATACAGACAAGCACACATACAGATGAATTGCAATTAAATTGCAAATAAAAGGAACAACGTTATATGTGAATCAGTAGCAGATAGAAGAAAAAAGAACCAAACGCGACGGCTCTGGTATGGTATGTAAGGAACAAGTAGTAAACAAACAAATTGCGAAGAAATACAACGCGCAACGATTTAGCGTTGATTTTATTGCTTTTGTTGGAAGCGAACGAGAGCTGAAAATGTAATTTCTCTGAGGAGTTTGTTCATCAAATGTTTACTCGATGTTTAAGCACACATTTCATTCGCTATGTATGTAATTGCTTGTCGACGGTTGGAGAATGGTGCAACATGTGAACGTTGTCGCTCACCGCCATTATCTTCTATCCAAAACCCAATATAAACAGTGGATTTCAAACTAAATTCGATAAGTTTGATGCATCATGAAACTTATGACAATATTTGTGACCGGATTTCTGGAAGTTTTTTTTTGGTGAAAGCAAACGCCTCCGTCACATTTAATTTCATTTCCGAAAAAGCATCACGTGATTGAAAAGGCTTTAAAATTTTATTCACCCATGAGAAAACACAAAATCATCTGTACATATGAAACGAAATGCTTAGAATGAGCGAAGAGGAAAATATGGTGGTGCACGAAATAGATCGCCATCTGAAAATCGTTGCTGAAAAAAAAGTGGAGAGCACATTCTAAAAACCAATTTACTTGCATTCAATTTCGTGTTTAATTTATAATTAAATATTGCTCTTGTATTCAACTCCCGTACGCAAAGTCCTTCAAAATGGAGTGGGGGAAAAAAGCGGAGCGCACACACAATGCACACAAACACAAAACAACGAGCAAGAGTAATTCAAAATGCGTTATAGTGAAGCTTATTAGTAGATCGAAAAGATAAGTTGGTTGAATGTGAAAGTTTCGAGTGCATGTTCGTGCACATTTTGTATAATGAACATGCAATGATGGTTGCTAGCCCATCCATTCGCCTTGATTAATGGACATTTGTTCGTATTCGTTTCTCTTCCTCTTCTTCGACTCTTTTCCTTTGAAATTTATTCATTGTTGAGATTTTCGAAAGATTTTGCACGAGAAAAATCCTACATCCTAAAATGGGGTCTTACGACAATCGACTGACTCACAGAAATCCATCTCAAGTTGTCTCAGAAAGCATCTCTTTATTTTACCGCCATTTTATCACATATACAATTCTAATGCGGCATTAAATGATTTTGTAGACGATTTGCTACATAAACTCCAATGGAATTACTTTTCGGAATGGACGTAAAAAGAATATTCTTGGAAATGACTGCATCTAAATGATCAGCTTTACATTAGAAGCAAATACTGTTCCATGGTGATTGTTCAATTGTAGTATAAAATGACCCCGCTTTCGATGTGAAATCATTTTATTTCTTTTCAATTTGATTTTGCAACCGCTTTTATCGGAACAGAGATCATTTCATCCCTAGCTCTCTCTCTCTCTCTCTCTCTCTCTCTCTCTCTCTCTCTCTCTCTC
>NW_022601467.1:12630797-12649577 GCF_009176505.1 Sitodiplosis mosellana | reverse complement strand
TCTCTCTCTCTCTCTCTCTCTCTCTCTCTCTCTCTCTCTCTCTCTCTGCTCTGTGCCCACTTCTCTTTTTGTCCGTCAGGATGCAAACATATAATCGAATTACTAGCACACTAATAAAAATAGCGACGTACAGCCAAAGTGGTTCAACGCCAAATTGGTTCAACGCCAGCCAAAGTGGGTGAACGACTAATTTCACAAAAGTTGTTAAAACTTATAAAGTGGTTGTTGAAATTTGAATAATGTAAACTCGAATCGTCTCTGTGCACACACAAAGCCTAAATTTGCTTTTTTGGATGCGCTCTCATTCAAAATTCGAACGAAAGGCCATATGTGTGTGATGCTCAAAAGTGTATTGAGAATATATCAAAAAGTCTAAATGGATACTATCCACTAGATACTTTTCACATTGTTTTCAACAATCCTGAGTTCAAAAGAAGTAGCGGAAAATATATATCTAATAACAGTAACATTTTAGAAAGAAAACTTCAAGGAACTGAAGCGAAAGGTAATTAAGTTCTGTGAAGCAGTTGAACAGTGCATTGCGGGCAATAGATTTAATTGGACACGACTGAAGTTTCATTTTGATTATCGAAATCTTGCTAAAACAACAGTGATAAAATACGGAGAAGTAAAAGTTTATTTTTTGCACTGCAACCGTTTTATAGATTGATGCGCCAAAGAAATGGAATTCACTCGGTATTTTCAATAATTAGCGTTAGCAATTCAAAATGACGAATTTAAACAAAGTTTCCATAGTTGATGGAATACGGTTGTACATTGCATACGAAAGAAGAAACAGATGAAAACGGACATGAACCCAATAAATCCAAGTGTCGATTAGACTCGTCAACATTCACTCGAACAGTGCCAATTATGTGTCTGTCGAGCTCAATCAAAACGAATGTACAATAATATACTACAATGTAAATAATGTTACTTTTTTAGTATATTCGTTTATGTTCGCATTAAAGCAAGCTGAATGCATGAGTTGGCTCAGTGAGCTCAGTGGTGTTCGTATTGATGCTATTACAATAAATCCATATAAATCATATTTTTAGACTGGATGGCAATAAAAGGAGAGAGAGAGAGAGAGAGAGAGAGAGAGAGAAAAATGCATCAATATTAAGCATCCATGACATGTGCGGAATAAGTTTCGAATCTGTGCAAAAGAATAGGAAGCGAACGGATCGACACTTACTTTTGGAGCGTGTGTTTAGTATTGCCAATCGCACTTGAATGTCTACAAGATAAAAATGACATGATTGGATCAACTTATAGCATCAAAAGGATTCGAGTCGAGTTTCCCTTCATTTTGTCAGTCGTGAGAAAATATTTACTCAACTAACGTGTTCATAGATTTTTCGTTTTGTTGTTGTACGGCGTTTATTTACAGGCAAATAAAGTGTGTCGTATGGCTTTATTCGGTGTGTGCGTCTGTGCGTGTTTGCGTATGTGTGTATACGTATGTCAAAGTGAGTTGTTTGCGTTAAATGATTTCGGGCAATGTTCAAATCTAACATATTCTTTACTTTGTGCGCCAGTAAATGAATGCTACCATTGTGTTTATGTAAGTGAACACATAAGTGAATCATCTTCCAATAGACAATCTCATCCAGAAGATTGAACGATTCCTTTGTAGTTCCACTGAACACGCTTCCGATCACCATCCTCTCCTCAAAATGAAAACGAAATATAATACACTGTTCAAAGAAATTAGTTGTTGTTCGTCTTTTGTGTCGAATATATTTCATGTCAACATATTGATATAGACCATGTTTAACGAAAAACTGCATTCCATTGTATGAGCTAGGGGCTTTTATTACCATTTGCCAATATAAATTTATACGTAAAATATATTTTATACCAGACTATAGTACTATAGTCAAAGTAGACACCCTATATCTATGGGTGAGATTGAGAGTGGAGTATGTTTTTTCTTCGATTTATATTTTTGAAAAGGCGAGTATGTTTTCTGATGATTCTGTTGGCGTTAAAGTAGAGTATGTTGTAGTACCGTCTAGCCTCCGCGGTCTTCATGGTTTTCGCGCAACTGATAAAAGATAACAACATGGTGTCTTCGAAAAAGTTGTAGTACTTGAGGTCTTCTATAACTAAGCTGAAGACAGTTATCTCTTATCTCTTATCAGTTGCGCGCAAATCGCGCACATAAAAAAGCAAATTTTATATAGAACTTTTTTTTTCTTATCATTTTTCGCACTTTTCGCGGAACTGATAAGAGATAAGAGATAACTGTCTTCAGCGATGTTATAGAAGACCTCGAGTGCTACAACTTTGCCGAAGACACCAAGTTGTTATCTCTTATCAGTTCCGCGGAAACCGTGAAAAACCGCGAGGACCCGCTAAAAACGAACATACTCGCTTTTAACCATTTTTAAGTCGACAGAAACTTGCTCTTCTCTTTCGTAACAAAAGTCAATGAAACATACACTACTCTCAATCTCACCCATAGATATATATGTAAAATATACACGAAATATATTATTCGGTGTTATTCGTATTTATTTGAAATAATCATTTGAATTTTCAATTCGTGGTTCACTTATGGACCATTTGATTGGCTCTGATTGCAAAGTTGGTTCACTCAAATGGTGCATTCCAACTGTTTTTTCTCCTCCGAATGTCGGAAAAATTCCCATTTGTATTTATGTTTTAAATAGAAACAAGACGTTCTTTTGAACAAGTTTCGATTACCAATTTGTGAGTCGAAAACTTTTGAATTTTTTGTTTATGCTTGGTAGTTTAATGAGTTCATCGCCGCAATGATGCTTTGGGGTTTTGTTTTTTGGATGCATAGCTTTTCTATGCATCTTTTCAATTCGTCTGAATAGAGAGACGGAACATTTGGTGCTGTAAAAAAGACACACAAACACACACACACACACATCGTCAGACGCAATTTCACCGTCGTATAAAGTGCCGAGAGATAAACATTAGTTTTTCTGTTAATTATATTTGTGGAGCGCGTATACACGCACAAAGGATTCTACATAAAAACGTCTATAGGAGTTATTCTGCACGAGGCTCAAGTCTGCTACTCTTGCTTGAAGAGGCTTAGTTTCAAATGCTTGAGTTTCCTAAACCATTTGTGGTTGTAAAATTGACGGAATGGAATTCAACGAAGTGGCTTCGCAGGAAAAAAAATGCGAATTACGTCCTTGAAACCGGGCACACATACACACACACACACACACACACACACACCACCCATTATGACAGTTGAATTCGGAGCAATTCACATTCCGAACTAAACACAAGCACCATACATAGTTCACCAAACGTGCCCGTTCATTTATTTATCGATTGTAATTCGAGCGATTCTTTTGCCTGCATCAGCTATCGTCTATCCATTCGGTTGTCGATGAACTGGCAGCTAAAAACCATTAAAACATAGATTAGGTTACCGAATCACTTGAAAAATCCCCAAGTAAAAGGAAAATGCTTTTACGCATATGAGCATTGATTGTTTTCGGTTTATTTATCAAATTACATTTGAATAGATTTGCACACGCACAATGCCGCACACACACACACACACACACACACACACACACACACACACACACACAACATAATATAATGGAGATTATATTCCCAGTCTCGGCCGTATTTTCGGTTCGTTCCTTTTATTTGGTTGGAAAATGTTGCCACTTTTCGTTGAGCTTCATCTCACTCGTTCATGATATATTACAGCACAATCGCTGGCATCGTCAACAAAGGGCAACCGCAGTAGCAGCAGCAGCGGCAATGACATCAACGACAGCAACACCACCGATATTATATCCTCGTATCCTTAAGACATAAACTTTCCGCTTTATTTTGCCTTTATTCTGACAATTTGCTTGATTGAGGTAGGGTCATTTTCAATAGCAAAAAACACAATATATTGATCGATTGATGTGAATTGACCAAAATACCTACAAAATGATTTAGCGTATGGAATTATGTCAATAATATGACCTCTCAAGTGTAAATCAGTGGCCGTTTTTCTGTTCAGTTGCTGATTGCGATAAGTGTTGCGGTCGGATTTCGTATGCCGGCTGCATTTGAAATTGACGAGAGCAGCCAATAAAATGGTTTGATAACGTGTGTACGTGTATATAGTATATACCATATATATATATGTGTGTGATGTATTGTGCGAAAATACATGTCTCTTGCACGCAACCACTCAATCCACACACATGTACGCACACATTCATTGTCAAAGCACATACAAAGCCTCTGCATTTAATCATTAAGTGCAATCATTTTATGTGGCGACAATAAATTTTATTTACCAATTTCACATTTTATCACTTGAAATAGCCATAGAAAACTTCATTTGATAGCATCATGAAATAGTCCGTTTTTCTATGATATCTAAATGGAAAAGCCATATCTTCGATGTCAAGCCACGTCATTTAATGTTGAGCGTATCACATTCTCTTTATGCATTGTAATTCATAGCATTTTACATTTCATCTGTTCCGTTGAAGAAGAACAAAAAAAAACAACAACAACATAATTCTCCATTTTCTCCCGCTTTTCTTTTCTTTTTGACTCGATTTCACCGGAGAAAAATATTACCGAAATTATTACGATTCGCTTTTCCGCTTTCAACATCGAAAATTTTCAAATATTTCCCACGTTTGCGTTATTAATCCAAAGTCTGGAAATTGCAAAATTATCTTCCGTCTAATCGTTATAATGGAAAAGTGTTGCACAAGAAAAATACAAAGTATTCGCGCGATTCTGCGAACAAAGTCAAAAATTAATGAATGTGACAAAAGTTTTGTGCATTTCAGTTAGTAATGCTTATATGGGTGGAAGCGTGAGCGTGATAAAATTTCATTCCCGAAACGTGTTCACTATTAAGCGAGTACATGATTCGTACTCGTTTTCAAATGGATGCTTTTCATTTAATTTGATTTTGATGGCGTCAAAGTAATTGAGTTCTTTACTTTTTTCTCGCGTATATGTTCGAGCATACTTAACTGAATCGCATCACATCACATCGAAGACGAACTTTTTGCGTTGATATAAGTTTTCTTTGAATATTCACTTATTATGTAATTAAAACATATTGTAACATGCAAAATGGGAATTTGGTGTACAATGCTACCATTTTATGTGCATTTCCTTTCGAAGCACATTTAATATGGGGATGCGAAAGGAGCGAATGTTTAATCTACATTTTCACACAACTCAAACTCTGTTAAAGTTAAACATGAAAAAGTTCAATAGAACTTACATATGAAATTGGAAAAGAGATTGATGGAAAAACTAACGAAAGAATGTTTACCATGTAATAATTTTAATGGGATAATTGTTACATTCCGTTGCTGAAAAGAGAGCGACACACAGATAGAGAGAGAAAGAAGCGAGAAAGGGAAAGAGGGAGAGAAAGAGAGAGATACTGTTGCCAATTTCCCTTACATTACACAATCGGCAACTTATAATCTGGAAATGATGTGAAAATCGGGATGATGACAAGAAAATCTGCTTGAAAATGTATCAACCAACAATTAATTATTATTGATCAACGGCATGGTGAGCAACTGTTTCTTTCTACTCTGTTACTATAAAATCAATACTACGAACGGCAATTAAAATTCCATTCATGTGAATTGTGTGCAGCACAACCATCGTTAGCATGCTGCATAATATTAAACGCACCCATTCATTTTTCATTGTTTTCAAATTCCGCGCGAAAAAAATTACATTAGGTTCCCATTAAGAATGGATGCGTTTAGTATTATGTGACTTGTCGCTGTTGTGCATTTACGTTTGACACTAGCAGTCGTAGGTGCAGCATGTTTACCAGCCGTAGGGGAGCTTTTATCGACGTACCTGTCATGCATTCGATGTGGTGTGTGAAAAACAACAAAAAAAACATAGCATCTCAACATGTAGGCAACGCCTGACAAATGAGTTTACTTCGTCTGGAGCATTTTTTTTTTCATTTTGTTTTGCAAAACCGCAATTTAATCTGTGGAAAACCGTAAGCTATCCATGTCATTTGATTGTTTTCTGTTTGAATGAGTTGGCATCTCGCCGTTTGACTGACACATCATATAGCTATTTGAATGATGCTTCAAAAGTTTTGTGCCACGAAAGTAGATTGCGTCCAATATGTGTATTATTTGTGTGTTGCGCACATGTGAAGGGTGTATTTGGTCTAGCGGCGCTTGGGTGATATGTGCGCCGCTAAGATTGGCAGTGATATAGTTTAATATCGGAGTTTATTGAGATTACCTACGTGCTATTTTCACCGATTCGCATTTAGTTCCGTTTGCTTCCGTTTTGTGGTGCAATACCAGACGAACTGCTTCGGGGCGAAAAATGGTTCAACACAATATTTAATGTGTTTGCGCTCTCTCTATCTCTCTCTCTTGTTCCCACTCTGTCATTCTTTTGCTAACTCTCTTCTGTGCATGAAATTCAATTGAATGTCAGCAGCTGCAGCTAATCTATGTCACACACATAAAATACCGTTGTCCAAAGTAATTTGCATGAGTGACATAAACACAATCTACATAAATGCAATTCGAAATCAACATGGACGGTTGTGTTCGGTTTTGCTGCGGATCCAACGAAGAGAGACCAAAAGTGCATGAGCTAATCGAAAGACGTTGCAAACGATGACAGCGGGTGGACACGGATGGTTTTGTGCCAGCCTACTGTGGTGCCCGCGTACACACACTGTGTGTGTATGTGCCGAGGAGGAATTTAGAGAGAAAAAAAAGTGCGCATACAAATATCCATGCTAGTTTGTCGTTATCGAATACGCGCACACACAAATGCTAAATCAAATATGCAAGTCACTGTAGTTCGTTTCCTATGTAGATTTGTTTGTATATTTAATGATATTTGTGTGTGCAATTCTTGTTGCCGTAGTTTTGCACTGTTGATTTGGCCAAACGATGGCGGATGTTCCAATTTATCTTCGAATCATAAAAACACATACACAGTGGCGCGGGCCAGCATCTGTTCACCATTATGGCATGTACACTTTTTTTTCTTCCTCTCTTCTTCTGTATGCGGCAGCCCTATGGTCAAAAGATGCCTGATGTGCATGAAGTGCAGTTGTAAAGCGTCCCATTGTCAATGTACTCAAAATGCATTCACTCATTAAATGAGCGCTCCGTGTACAGTGCACACCGTGATAGTTGTCTATTGGTTGAGGGTGAACAGGAGAATGAGAGATAAAATTGAGTGAGTGCAATTGACAAAATGCAATCGCATTCTCCATCAAATTTTATCATTTTATCTCTGTCTAGCACTTTGAATGGATTTGCAACGTAATTGCTTTCCAACAAAGTAAGTAAAAATCATGGCCATTATAAAATAACAAACTTCTCAAATGTTTTACACATACATACACATTGGTCGTCACGGTCGTCATCGTTACATTTGCTAAATGCAATGAGTGCGCTCTGTGAATGCAACAGTCGGCCATCTGCAATGTTCTATTTGTGTTTTTCATTATTAAACTCTGGTCTCTCGGTAATTTACATAAACATGGACGTGCATCAATAGCCGAGTGAATGTGCGGGTGAGTGAGTCTAACTCAATTCTCTGTGTAAGAATTACCATGGATACATACCATCAAAAAACATTTCGTTTTTGTTTTTCTTCTTGCCCAACTTTTAGACAACGAAAACCAATTACGAAAAACGAAATTTCAATTAGTTTTTCATTAAATTTAAATCGTAATTTTGTGAAATTATATGGCTACTGCGTTGGTACTCCATCACTCAACTAATCCATACGTTCCGCATGCATTTCCAGATGGAAAGTCCCTCTCTCTCTCTCTCTCTCTCTCTCTCTCTCTCTCTGCCGCTCCATTTCCCATCGGATTCTGTGCAAATAACAATGGCCCCGGCAATTTTCAAACAATGCACCGACCAAACAGACAACTGACAAATTTAAATTAATAGCGACAGTTTCACCGGTGTAGGAGCTATAGTTGGATTTGCAATTTACATGAGATGAAATGTGTTTCAGATCAGTCCAGCTGAACCTTGAAACTGAAGTTAAATATTTGTGTAAATCCTTTTTGAAAAAAAAAAGTTTTGTGGTCGTGTCATTTTGTTCTACTCCGTTGTCGTTGTTGTGGTATCTGTGTGTCTCTCACTTACTCACTCTCTCTGTATGTGGCGGTTGGTACTTTTGAATGTAGCCAAAACTCGTCGTTTATTTTTCTTCGTTGGAAATTCTTTCTTTTTCGCCCTTTTTTCTACTCTCAATTACTCAACAATTTTCAAATAAATTAAACCGGTTTCACAATCTACAGATTACGAACGACACATTCAATAGCACTAGGCATTGATACATACCAAAACAATGGACCGAAACAAATTCCGAATGGGTAAAGTTTTTGAGCAGCATTTGAAAGGGGGCACACGGCACACGATATAACATTGAACAGTGTGTATTCGAATCAATTGAACATTCCACGACCAATGGACAAAATTCAAATCAACAATGAACACAAGACCATTTTTCCACATGAATAACACGTTTCGAGCTACTCTCGTAATTTTATTTAGCATCCTTGCTGCGATCAGAATGCAGACGAAGTAAGTTTAAGGTAAGCAGTTTGAACAAGAATTTCTAGACTAATTTACTTCTGCAGATAATTAGAAAGTACGATTGAATTGTTTGCTACGTTGCCATTTGGCGCTCTGGCAAATTCTGTGTGTTTTTGCCGGGCTGACTGACTGCGAACTGGTGGAGAGGAAGGAAAAGGGAGGGAGCGTCAACTCCATAATAGACTTTCTCATTTATCATTCAATGCTGTGGCCTTTAACTGAGTCAGTTTATTGCTCTGACCTGAAACATTCGTTTATTTTTATAATCAAACCCATCGCAGCAATGGAATGTACAAAAATGTTAAAAATAAAACGTAAAACTATGTATAGATTTTGTGTCACTTTGCCAAGTGTCAGACCAATACAGGTCAAATATTTGTCCGCCGAAAAGTAGGGGTCACTGATAAATCGATTTAGCAAAAAAAAGAAAGAATGCCATACAGAGCTTTTATTCGGTATTTTTTCGTTCACACTCAATAATATGTTGAAAACTGATGCTTGACAAACGCTTCATTGAAGTGGTACTTTAATTTCCATCACACACAATCCAATAATGAAAAATATGAAGGTGAACGATAGAAAGATGTATTAATACAAAATCTTCAGTGAGTGGAATATAAAAATGGCGCTTTCGAGGAGCGTTCATTGAAAGAGAATGGCAAAAATAGAGAGCCAAATAAAAATCATCAAGATCCAACTAAATGCGGGATTTATGGAACGCATCACAAGAGCAGTACGAATGGACAGTATCGGAATTTAGTTTTTTAATCTTTTCTAAACCTGAGGCAAGTTATTATTGGTGGAAAAGTTTATAGTTCGTTCGACATGGAATGCGCTTCACTCGAGTCCTTCCCTTTGAAAGCGCATTAAAAATTCAGGTGCGGTTTTTATCTTTTGGAAAGTTGAAACAATAACAATGAAACGCGATGTAATAGTTGTGAAGCTAGACATGATAAGAAGAGAGGTCATAAGAGAAGAGAAGACGATGTGAAGGTAAAAGAAGAGAAAGAACGAGAGAGAGAGAGAGAGAGAGAGAGAGAGAGAGAGAGGATCAACTCGATTTGGCTAATTCTGATATTTCATTAAATTCTTTCCGCTACTCTGTAATGGTGCAGAGGGGCAAATACCGTCGGTTAGGTTTCATCTGCACACGAAACTAAAATGTAAAAGAACGACGAGAAGATTTTCGAGGATTTTATACAGACAGAAAAATAAAAAGAATACGAAATCTTGCACGCTTTGAATTGAAAGCAATTCTATCTACGTTTATGTTGTCTGAATCTAAATGAACGGTGGTGAGCACAGCATGGATGCAAACGTTTCATTTCAGTGTTCTTGGGTTTCGGCTGCTGCTGCTGTTGTTGTTGTGTATGCTGTTTTTACTTATGCTCACACCGTACTTTCTCGTCGGTGTGATTGTTTTCTGAAATCCCCTAAAATAGCTTGGTTTTTTCTTTGGTTTCTAGCACGACAGTGATTTATCACTTTGGAAGTTTTACAACACAAAGGTATCTTTTTACATAAGAGCTATCAAGCATCGCATTCACCATTAGATGCAATGTTTTTTGTTCGATTCATGGTTTTTTCAAGTCATTTGTTTCAATTATGGTGAGTGGAGAGTTTTTATATTTGATGGATAGTGTTACACAATCCACGACAATGGAAATTTAAATCGCCAATTGAACCTATTACATATTTTGTGCCATTCAATGTTCACATGCGATAATGCTATGCGCTGACGTATATGTGACATGTGTTGACAGCGTTCACTTTTTTCGTTGCCAAATGGAGAATTCAGTGTGCAATTTTTTCGCTGTGTGGCTCGCCATGAACAATTACATCGACATTAAAATATTCGAGGAATGAGTGAAGCGGCAGCTGCATCAACACGGATATAATTATGATTACTGAAGCAGCCGGTGACACATTGTACGCGGTAGCAATTCGTAAAATTCCTTTGTCGATGTAGCAAAAAAATCACGAAAATCTGCACGAAAATACGCTAAAAGCAAAAGGTAAACAACCAGTGAAATGAAGCGAAAACTTCAATTTGTAAGCTCAAATGAGAGAGAAAAAAGTTCCATTGAAGCGTACAAAGTCAGTCAGTGTCATTGCCAGTGCCAACACCATCGAATGCGTGATATGTGAATGTGCAAGCATGCAAAACGTTCAAATGGGCAAACCATTGTTTGATTTGATCTTCAAGTGCAGACAAAGCGACTGCGTACGTAATGTTTGTTTGGCATGCTGTCCCCAAGAATGCGATATGTTTCAAACCAACTAAAATGCTACGGGGCAAGTAGCATGTAGCGAACGAACATGAGCGGGCTAGAGAGAGCATCGTCATTCACACGATTTAGAATTTCCATCGATTTTCAGCCCGAACAGCTTTTTGTCGTTTTGGTTTAAATTGTTCGGCCATTGTAGTCGTAGTCGATATCATCACTATTTGTACTTGATGCCATCATGTGTCACTATCACCATTGTTGTGCCTTGGCCTGGAGTTCGTGCCATTTTCGCATCTACTTTATCTTGAATGCGGTGGAGATGGAAAAAGCAAGGGGCAAATAGAGACGGAGTAAGAGACAGAAAAATGCGAAAAGCCATTGAATGATGTGTTAAATGGTGCAAAGATGGGTGTGAGCTCTTTATTTCAATTTATTGCGATTCGTCAAGTCAATTTGATATAAATACATAAACAAAATCGACATCCTCTAAACGATGGTGATGGTGATGACGACGACAAAGAAGAAAATATTTAATTCCGCTTCTCTTGCCACCATTCGATACTCATCATTCGAACTCGGGCCCATTGGCTCATATTTCCACTTTGTAAGCATTTTATGCCTGGTTTGGCCTTCATCTGTGTGTGTGTGTGTGTGTGTGTGTGTGTGTGTGTCGGCATTCGGATGCGAAATGATGGCATTTCACAATTTTATTATACCATTGCAAACTGTTTTGTTTTCGTTGGCTCTGCTGTCGTCTTCTTATCGCAAGAAATTTAACTGATTCAAGGTTTAGATTTACTCCAAGGGTTCCCTAACGAATGTGACATGCATTCCGAATACTCTTGAAAATGATTGATCAAGTAACGACAGTTCCGTGGAAATGGGAAGAGAATTATGTTCAGCTCCATTTGACGCAAGAAAAAAATCAGCCCCATTCAGAAACAAAATACTTACTTGTGAAGCACATCAGTAAAGTGATGATAGAATTTCCTGTATCGATTTCACATGGAAAAAAGACTATAAACTCTATTCTACTTCATAATGCTTTCCATACTAGCTGCAAGTTTAAGCGATGCATGCGTATGTGTGTGTTTGTGCATGTTGATCAAATAAATGAATATCACAATTTCTCGACACAATTATGATATCAATCAGCGCGTAAAAAGATATGTTAGTTACGACAAAAAATTCGCTTGCGTCACTCTGATGCAAGAAAAAAAATAATCGCTAATCAATCCTTAACCTAATCAATCATTTAAGCAAATGGCAAACACATCATCTATTTTCAAATAGATTTATTAATAAAATCCATACATTTCTCTTACAGAATTAACAAAGCCAAGGTTTAGATCACTTAAAGTAGCTTAACATTATTTTTCCATTGAAATACTTTATTTCATTTTAGTTATCATTAGTTTTTTTTTGCCATCTCTAAACATTGTGTTATTTTTCTTCTGTTTATTACATGTATTCGACTACTATAAGCTAAACGTAATGTTCACACCATGTATGTATTTCTTGTTGATTTTTTTTGTTTGTTTTTTTGTATGTAATATTTCATATTATGAGTTTTTCTGGTATTTGTGCATATCGCGCCGCACATAGACTAACGTAGAGACGTTTCCAACCGTGTTCAAAATAAGCTGAAGTGTTGTTTTAGTTTGGTTTGGTTTGTTTTTGTTGTTGTTGTTTAGTGTTTCTCTTCCTTGACTGAGTGATTATTTGACAAAATGTTGAAACGATTTCGGTCTGTTGGTTTGATTTCAACGGTCTAGGTCAATTTGTTTCGATAAATGCAATGTGTTTTCATGTATTTCGAGTTTAATAAGTTCTTTCAAATATTGCAACAACAAAAATGTATTGAAAATTGAATGACGGATTCCTAATTTTTTGTTGTCACCACATCCTTTAGCCAGTCTCAATGAATCAATCAAATCTAATTTTGGTTCACATTTCAATTATTAACAAATATGCAAGCCACATTTTCTCATTGAGTCAACCTGTGCTTCTCTGCCATAAGAACCAATGTATTTGATGTAACAGTGAGTAGCGGTGGCGCCTAAATAGAGTCTGCGGCAAGTTTAGGAACTATCAATACTTCTTATTGTTGCGAAATTCATGACAACACCAACAAGTATTGATAGTTCTTAAAAATGCCGCAAATTGCTAATACATCTTATTTAGGCGCCACGACTGTTACAAATTGCACTTTGTGGTCACTTTGACTAGGAAATTCTATTGCTTGAAGTTTGTGCATGTTTCGAACAACCTCTTTATTATTATTTTTATTCAAATTCCCAATAATGCTGTGAACTATTCGTAAAGGATGAATAGCAAAATGTTTTTAGAATGGCAGTGCGACTGCACTTGGCATTGAAAAATATATATGTATATTGGTAATGTGAATGATTAAAGCAACGAGTCGAGCAAAATAATTCTTGTGAAAAACATCAATTCAAGTATTGGTTCTTCATATTTTCTCATTTACCTATGCATCTTTCGACATTGGGATCGTATTCAATTCTTACACAGTTTCGTTTTTTTTCGCTTTTCGTTCGTTCA
The DNA here is from genome assembly GCF_009176505.1 of Sitodiplosis mosellana. Classification (NCBI taxonomy): domain Eukaryota; kingdom Metazoa; phylum Arthropoda; class Insecta; order Diptera; family Cecidomyiidae; genus Sitodiplosis; species Sitodiplosis mosellana. Next base: position 12,636,193 of record NW_022601467.1, on the reverse strand, counting down.
CTCGTTCGTGATTTATCTTAAAAAATATAAATCATCGTACCAATTTTCGATATTATCAGCGGTTTCAATTTTTGTTATCCTTCGAAGTAAGTAATACGGAGGGACAAACATTCATGGCATCGTTATGCCTTTTGCTCATGTAAATTTGACTATTCAGACTATGCAGTACGAATCTCAAGGGAAAAAAATCTGATTTTTATAATGCGATGCTATTTTTCAAGTTGAACTTTTTGAAGTCGAACAGTTGAATACAAAGTGACACTGTTATCTTCAAGCAGATTCTCTTTTTTTCTCTGTTCGTTCTTCTTTATCGACTCTGTGTCTCGGTATTCCGTTATATTTTCTATTTCTTTTCATCTTTGGTTTCTTTCTTCTTTTTGCCGGTCGCATTGCATCTGAAGCGAAGATAACACGAAATGAACTATTGAACGAGGATCAATGGCAGCATCAGCAGTTGCACGACCCACAAGATTTATTTGAAACTTCGTGAAGTTTTTCAACTGAATTTCCTTTGATTTTTACTTGATTTGAATATTTCAGCATTTTTTCGCATTTTTATTTGTCAATGAATGCTCTTTTTTTGTACACAATGTTGCCTTCTGCGCTCTCTCTCTCTTTCTCTGCTTTGCTCAGTGCACGTAACTCTTTTGTACACAATGCGACGTACCACTGAAATGTTTGCAACAATCAAGTTCAAAAAGTTGTCTTTGCTCGAGCATTCGTGAAATTGTGGACAATTTCCGTCGTCGTAGTCGTCGTCTCTTGAATTCAAATGAATATTATGCATGAGTGCGAAACACATCACTCTTTGCCGATTTCAGCACAATAAATAACATAAATTCTTGTTTACGCTTCTATGCGATTTGCAATTTTATTTCTTTCTTTTTTCTCGCATTTTGACAGTGAAAAGGTTTGTTTTGTAACGCTTGCGATGAGTTTTCTTTTTCAAATGCATATCATAGCGAAAGAAATTTGTTTGTTTAGCTACAATAATAGGTTACCAAGTGCGTTGTTCACATTTTACGAAGAGGATTCGGGGTACATTTTTCTGGCAGATGCGAGTACATGGCCGTGGAAACCGAAAGATGGGAAAGATGGGAAGGATGATTATGCTACCCTCACTGAATTTTAACAGATTCCGTTTATTCGAAACAAAGGTAAATTCAAATGTGAAAAGTAATGCAAAAAAAAACCGGCTGATACAGATTTCAAACCTGGACCGACACTGAAAAATACCACTATGAACCCTTTGGTTAACTTCGTTGATAAATAGAAATAGCAAGTGTCTTCTATTTTACTTTGAAATTTATCTGTTTCTCTTCCTGATTCCTTTTTCGATTTGCCCTGTAGCCAAAGTGGTTAAACTATATCGCTTTAGTGTGTCACCAGCTGAACCAGCAGACTAATAACACAGCGAAATGTATCCACTGATTCACCAGTCAATGGTGGATCTAATTTAGCAAAGAGATTGAAATTGGCCACACACTCACATTGGCCACACGTATATTCTGTGGGAATCTGCAGCGTTTCAATGCTTGGCCGGCAAGCAATTAGTCCGCAACAAGGTATGCCCGTAGTAATTTCATTTTGCGAGAAAGAAAAAAACACGTATGTGTGACATAATGAAGGCCACCAGAATATTGTGAGTGTTTCGGTTGCGTTTTAAAGATTTTGTAACGGCACTACCGTTGGGAGAGCGGTGATCATGGCTTTTGTGAGTGTATAGCGTTGGGAAATCATAATCAGTGTGAAAAAAAAAAAAAAAATATGATAGACTGCCTCATGCATAGACCAAATATACTCGAAAATATTTCGCGGCACTTGAGTGCATTTATGTGTCAACATTCTGAATATATTCCATTTAAACTTTTTCTTTGCTTTTACGAGTTTATATTTGCATCGCATGTTGGCGGCGGCGGCGACATTGTAAAGCGTGCTCGTCAAATAAGAATCATAGTGACAACGGAATTCCATCCATGTAGTCAGCAAAACGAATAGCAGCAGCATAGCGGAGGAAAAAAATGCGAACACATTTATGATCTATTAAAAAATTTATGTTGAAATATTATTATAATTTTTTTCATCTTCTTTTGGATGCGCTTCTATCAAGGTGCCGGTGGAGTATGGTCGAATCATTTCCGAAGCGAAATGGAATGGATGGTATGCAGAACGAGGCAGATGTACTTGCAACAGTGTATTTCAAAGTTGAGACTATTTATATCCAGAAACGAAGCCATTTATTTTGCAAGGGTGAACAGCGAAAAATTCCCTCAAGACGGAAATTAAATGTAATAAATGAAATTTGCTAAACTAATTTGTAACGCCTGAGATATGGCGGAGAATAATACCGCAATGGAGCAAATATACAGAGTGAGCTGAGCAGAGAGCATAAAAAATGAAACAGCGCTAGAAATTAATAAATAATGAGAGAGAGAGAGAGAGAGAGAAAGAGCTGAGTGTACGAGTGAGCGGGATGTGTGTATATGGATTTTGTGTGCATATAACTAACTAAACGGTTTCCATCAAATAAACATGTAATCGATCATTAAAAATCAATGATTTATAACGGCCGTTGCTATGATATTCAAGCACATGAATTGTCTTGCATTTCTCACTTTTCACCACCTCCGTCATCATCGACACTGCACATTTTCTGGATTCTCGATGGTCTTCGTCATTTCCATCGCTCCCAATGTTGCCGATGAGTTGAGCCATGCTGCCAACTTTTTCTTTTTCTTTTTTCGTACCATGGCTTCGAAAGCACTTTGCGTATAGAAGAATGTAGTATAAACAATTTTATTATGCCGAATATAAAAGGGCCGCCACCCTTCGTCATATAAATATGTATTACACGTACGTGTGCATTGTAATTGAAGAAGCATATGGCAACTGAATAGTCGTTCCCATCATTTCAAAGTGACGACGTGTGAAATCGTGCTCATGATACAATGTGTGTGTGTGTGTGTGTGTGTATACGCGCGCGCTCAAGCGCCCGATGCTCATTTTCATCAATAATGAAATGTCATTAAGTACAGCTCTAGTATAAACAAGCAGCTCTGTAGCCCGATCGCACTTGATGTTCCATATTTGTTTTAGGTGAGTTTTTATGGGTGTACCCGAGACAAACACAACAAAATCAAAAAATAAGTTCAACAACCACGAACAAGAGAGAATGAATTTCAAAAAGAACGCCATAGATCATTTCCACATCGTGGTTTTCCCGAAAAGTGTTGTGGTTTTGACAAAATGAAACTTTGTTCCATTTTGAGTGGATTCTCTTTGCGTTTTTCATATGGCGACAATGTATTTCAATGTATCAACGGTAGTTTTAGTGAAAAGCTATTCAACCAACCAACCATCCAATCGACCGTCCATCCGCCCGTTACATTTGCGGCGAACGAATTTGCGCTCATTATGCGAGCGCGCACACACACACACACACGATGACTCGATTTTTCGATACAAAATCCAGCCAAATAACATAAAACCCTCGGAATATTAATAAAATTTATACATACTTTTAATGCGCGCATCAAACCAAATTATGTCTATTGAAGAGCTTTCCGCTCGAGTTGTTGCTTTCATATAATTTATGCTTTTTATACTGCATTCGTGTGGTAATGTTTTAATTGGGTTATTAAGCGATAAGTACACATCTACGCAAACTCTGAGTGATTGACAACATTTTTCGGTGGATCGAGAAATACACACAGTTGGCATTCATTTGCGACACTCAAACGTGTGTAGTTTTAGATATGATGATGCGATTAGAGAGATAGACTCTATAATTAAATTAAACTTCCATGCTAAAGCGTCGAACCCAACATTTCGTCGAGTGCAACATTTTATAGCCGAATATTGGGCCACATTTTCCGCGGTGCGTTGTATTCCCAAGCAAAAATTCACATTGAATTGAAGTTGCGTTAACGCATATCTGACACTGTTCCCACACGGTTTTGAACGTCAAACCGTGTGGCAATAGTATAATAGAGTGTGAAGCCGTTTGACATCATTTTTGATTTCAAATAACCGTGTGGATGCAGTGTAAGTTTGTTCGGGTATCAAGAGTTAACACCAAAAATGGTTTCAAAATTCGCAATGATAACGCAACGGTCATACACTTTGGCGACATGGTTTTAAATGTAAAACAGTTCGGCGGACTTCCACACTGTCCAATACAAACATAAATTGCATTGAGGTTCAAAACTGTGTGAGAACAGTGTCAGATATGTGTTAACGCAACGTCGATTCAGTGTAAATTTTTGCTTGGGATTGCTATTGCGAGCAATGCTCCCAGTTATGATAAAATTTCGGTTGACGAGAAAGAGAGGGAAAGAGAGAGAAAGAGACATCGCTCAATTGGGCTAGCATACACTTCTTTGTTGTTGAATACAAACGCATTAGGAGCCTCGCGTAATGGATCCCATTATAGAAAGAAAAACGCATTGATGTTAGAACAAAGACAGCTGAGCACACATACACCACACCACACATATACTCTAGCATGAAGTTGCTGCAAAAAAACTTTAAATTTATCTCATTCGGTTCATTTTTTTTGTTGGCGCCTCTCGACAACGGCCATGACCTCCATCACTCTGTCTCATTTTATCATATAGTTATCGGCAATCATTCATCACTGTGGTTTTCTCTTGAAAATCTGATACGCTTGGGCTTGGTCTATGCGCTGCTGGTCATGCTATCAGCCAAACTACCAAATGTAAAAATTGTTTGCTATTCTTCTACAGAGACGAGAATTTATGAAAAGAAAAAAAGAAATAAAATCAGCAGCAGTCAGGTTCACACATAGAGACAAAGTGAAAGACAACACGATGGGGGGCGGGAAGTGCTAAAATATCGTCGATACAAGCGATTAAAATATCCCTTTTGAGCAACTTAATCTGTTTTATATACGTGCTACGTACAAATGTATGCATGGTGTACCATGGTGCGATCAGTACGAGACTGTGGCTGACTGAGAGTGCCGTTTGGCGCAACAAACGAACAAGAAGATAAGAGTGGAAAAATGTCATAAATATAAAATTACGTTCACATAATAGCTTTTTAAAAATGGCAAATATTTTACATAAACTTGCGTTTGAAGCATCAGTGCAACAAATTGAGCGCTGTGGCATGTGCGACCAACGAAAAAAAAAGACGGAGACAAATAAGTTGCAAAATAGAGCAGAAAGTGAGCCACGAAGCAAAAATGGAGTGAGAGAGAGAGAGAGAGAGACGGAGGGAGAGGGAGAGAAAAAGAAAAATGGGAAAATATAAGAAGAAAATGATATGAAGCGAAATGCTGTATTTTACAACCTTGCATAATGGGCACATTCCAGCAACAAAAAGACACACACACACACACACACACACACACACACACACACACACACACACAC
>NW_022601467.1:12619244-12630787 GCF_009176505.1 Sitodiplosis mosellana | reverse complement strand
CACACACACACACACACACACACACACACACACACACACACACACACCGAACACACTTGAAAGGCATACATGTATGGCATAAAATTGAAAAACATACATTGTAACTGGCACTACACTTTGTATTGGAAGTGAAACTGAAACTGTAACTGTGTAGCTCGTTCTGGATTGTTACTGTGGGACTGCCGCTTCATATTTACTATCCGATGCACATCCACTCCAGCAACACCGACTAAAAATTGTGGCACGAGCAAAGAACGCACATAAATTCAAGTTATGTCTCACTCGCTTATTCTCTCTCCTTCTTTTTGCCGTTGCTCTTGTTCTTGTTGCCTTTTTTCTTTGTTCTCTCTCGCTCTCGCTCTCGATTCCTTTTCTTGTCACATAAATGTGTAATAGCGTTTGCAGTACATTTAGTGTGGCGTTCGTGATTACCAACTGATAGACGTTGTTTGATTTTGATGGTCGATTGTTGGAAGGGAATTTATTATCTCTGTTTTCTCTCTCGATTGGACGTCATCGAAACAGTTGCAGTCATTGAATGGCAATTCTTATTTCTCTATCGAAGCGCTTGAGCTGGTGTCGTGTTTTCTCATCGCCATTGCGGAAAGAGAAAGTGAAGAGGAGAAAAAAAAATTGTCGTCGGGGAGCCTTGTTTACATTCATAACGCGATATTTTTACATGCTGCAGATCATTCACTTGGCGCAGCATGATGCAAAACAATTTCATCGAAATTATGCTCAACCAATTTGCTAGGAGTTTTACAACGTTACGTCTTTATTTTGCAATTACCATGAAATATTCGCAAGTGTTGCAACACTGAATTTCTTTAGAAAATATTTTTCTTGTTGTATCGTTTGGGTTTAGCATGGGATGCATGGCGGTTATTCGTTTCGATTTGATTTGATTTGATTTTATTTTATATCTTTATTATTCATTGGTGCGCGCTATTCTGCATACATCAAATACTTATAGCGCACTGAAAACACGATGGGTACAACATCAAGCACGTTCGCAATATTCGCTCAGCAGTGGCTGTTGCTTGGTGCGTGTGTAGTGAAATGCAAAAGGTTTGCATTGCAATGGCGAATGCATCGTGTGAAAGAGAGAACGATCGGAGTTCAATGAAACGGAGACGAACGGAAGCGATAGGAAATTTGTGTGGCACCCGTACAGTGCAAATTCGAACAAGACGAAACTGAAGAATGCATTGGCGAGCGAGAAATATGTGAGAAAATGGTTTCAAATAAAATCAAAATCGGTTGCAAAAAAACGCAGATATTGGATTATTACTCCTTCATAAATGGATGTTATACTGTTATGTCGGTTATCTTTCATTCACGTCCTTCGCTCGATGCGATTTTTTCCCACGATATCCATTGTTATCTCTCGATTTTCTTTTTCATTTTCACAATTCACTTTCATTGGTTTCTCTTTTCTCTCTCTCTCTCTCTCTCTCTCTCTCTCTCTCTCTCTTTTCCATCCTGACTCTGTCTCCAGCTCTCTTCCTTCTCTGCTCCATCTCGACAAATTGAAATTACGTTACCCACGATCGGAAGCAGAATGAAAAATGGAAGCTGGAATCAATTTCACGGTGAGAGAAAAAAATCCATTCAGATTTGTATTTCTTTTCAGTTTACTCGTTTAGCTGCATAACGTTTCTCTTTTTTTTCGTTCTTATCTACTGTGCGCATGCAGTCACTGATACTACACGGTCATGCTTCAGTTTGCACTCGGATTTGGAATGAATGCTGATAAAAATGAATTAGTTTTCTACTTATTATTGAAGGGTGGAGTGATAGAGAAAAAGTGAATAGAAAGATAAATAAATGACTTTATAATTTGCGAAGGATTCGCTGCATTAACTCTGTATAAGAGTTGAATATTCCACCTGACTTTACTGGATTTGATTCATTCATTAAAACATTGAGCATCGAATGTGAGACTCTTCTGAATAGAAGTGGGAAGCTTTAAAGAACCGCGTGACTGGCATTCAACACTTCAAATCGATATTTATTTTTGTTCGGTCTGTGGTACAAAGTCAATAATGAAATCGTACTCTTAGCAGATCAAATGAACTGGAAATATTTCAATTAGGTTGGCATTCATTCAATTAATTGCAATATGATGGAGCAGCGTGAGTGACGTTTGGATTAATTTTTCTTTTGCGTGGGTGATTGTTGCCTCGAATCCCATTTTTATTTACACACACCCACCAAACGAAAGGAAATCCAATCATTTGGAATTTTCTTGAATTTTGTTTTTTTCTTTCTTTCTCAAAAACAGTTTATTTTGATTGATTCACATGGTGGTCATTGAAAGAACTTTGAATGGATCAAGTAATGAACCTGAAAATAAAACGTATTGAAATCGTTTCAACCATTAGCTAATTCAAAATACCAAATAAATATACTTCTAATTATGCCTATCATTAGTTTTTCTCCTTTCTTCCTTTCTCTTGGATTGATGCATACAGTTTCGTTTAATGAGAGTTCGTTAGATTTGGCTTTGTTTTTATTTTTGGTTATTTATTTGCATTTCATTAACGTACCTTATCAATCCACTTATTCTAGAATGTTTCCTTCTTCTTCTTTGAATCATGATGCTTTTTTTAGCATTTGCCTTATTTGTTTGTATATGTGTGTGCTCTTTGCTTGTGAAATCCATCGTTCATTTGTAGTGATTCTTTTCACTGTTCAATGAAAACTTACTCCATACTATTTTATTTATAGATATTTATGCGGATTTGTTTTTCTTCTCATCATTATGCTGCTGTTAACGCATGATCGCTCTAAATCGCATCCATTGCATTCACACGCATGTTCATTTTCTCGATACTACATATTTGATGATCTGTGATAGTTTGTTTTTTTGTTGTCAATATCTTGTACAACCCATATATCGAATAGTATGGTTAAAATAGGGTGAAGGCTACAACGGAAATTTAAAACTGTAACTTTACAAAACACTTTCAATACGAAAACAAATGCGATAAATAGTTTTTTTTTCTCATCTTCTGTTTTTTTTTCATCATAAAAGAATTTACCAGTTATAACAATTCAACTGAAATATTTTATCGGTCACATTCTCTATCTAATTCGTGTCTGACAAATCAATGATTTGCTAATTCTTTTCACTTTAAGTGGCATCCCTGTAAAATATGTGTTTGTTTGGTTGATTTTGTTTTTTTCACCTCTAAAACGACAATTTTTCTCCGTCTTCGGTTAGACAAAATCGAATTTCACGTAGTTTTCCACAAATTCGTTTTGATTTTTCTTATCAAACGCTATTTTAATCATAGTGAAAATCAAAGTCGTTTAAATAGTTTATCATGACACAATACGTGTGACGCAATTTTCCTAATCCATTTTTTTTTGGTTTTTGTTCTTATTTTGAATTATATATACACTGATAAGTTTTTATTTTATTTTTGTTTCATAAATTTGGAATTATTTTCTTTAAAATATGCAATTATTTTTTTGTCATTTCATAAAATATATGTTTATTATATAAATATAATGTAGGCAAATGATTCAGTAGCCGATTATCGTGATTTAGCTGCCGGAAATTCGAATTCGATGACGATTTTCTCTCATTCCTGGGAAATGTTTTCATGATGCAGATAAATATGTATACTCAAGAAAATCCGTCGTACAGAAAGTAGTTGTGCAGCCGTGCTGTTTGCACATCGGACTTTTTCGCATATATATCATCGTTCATCGTGTTTCATACAAACGAAATCAGCACACAGACAAACGCGTGTATGCGTGTATGTATGCGCCGAACGCTCAAAGCCGAGTTCCATACGAAGCATGGCTACAGTGATGGAATAAATTACTATAGAGCGTTCGGCACATAGGAAACACGATGAACGAACGATGTGTATGCGAAAAAGTCTAATGTGCAAACAGCACGGCTGCACAACTGCTTTCTGTGCGACGGATTTTGTTGAGTAGCCTTTGGTTTTTAGCCGCATGCACTTTCACCGTTTTGGAATGCAATTCGCATGTAAACTTTGATTTTTCACGAAAAAAAGTCATTAGCAATCTGGGGCATTTTGTTTCTAAAAATAGTACCCATCACTTGAAACATTTCCCATCTCATTTTGTATGTACATTGATGCCTTTCATTCACGTTGTGTTTGCTTGTGATAGAATCTGGTCGAAAACGTCATCAGTCGACAGAGAAAAGTGTTCATTGCCCAGATGCAATTACACATCATAAATATTATGCCGGAATACCAAAAGATAGCCAATGACATCTATGATCCAACTCATTGAATCATCGAATATTTCGAGCAACTTTTTTCAATCGTGTGTGGCTTGAGTGGAATATAATCAACTTTACGGCGACACTAGCAACTTCTCTGCACACACACACACATCGTAGAAGAGAGTACAAAAATCATAGTATTTTGGCAAATGCATGGAGTAACCACTGCAAAACATCAATACGTAGTAACGGCCCACAGAGAAGCTGTTAGCGTCGTCGTAAAGTTGATTATATTCTAGTAAAGCCATACACGTTTGAAAAAAGTTGCCGAAAAATACAATGATTAGAAGTGAATTAATTGGAATTGAGATGGCATTGACTGCTATGTGTCAAATGACTTACATTTGAAATGTATTGTGGCACTTTCCATATGTTACACATTTTGTTCGCACATCTCACTCCAAATGTCATTTTTTGGCAATATAAATGAATGAATGATACGCTATTCCTGGTTTGCCACTGGTCAGTCAATGTTTTCTTGCAACCGTAACAACTATAATATCATCCATTCCGAAAAGAGTGAACTTCATTCGTTCTGGATGAATAAATTTATTGCTCATTTACGTACGAATCCAAAATTGTGTGTACATCTGAGCTATTCAAACACTCACTCAATCTCACTGTGGTTAGTTGACAAATTTCAATCTTTTCAACTTATTTAGAAAGTACATTTACTATTTATACGTTGCATGTATACATATTCGCTTTTCCGTTTGTAACATTTTCAGATAGGAATTTTTTTTTTAGTTCTGTTCAACTAAAAGAGCCGTGTTCATATGTCTAAAGTGTGAGATAATTTATTTCAATAATGATGTGGTAGTGACGACACATGATGCTGCACTGCATTAGGTTGTTCAAATAGATGCATTTGAACACTCTCATCCAACAAGGAATCGTCTTTAAATATACCGATCATCCATTTCCAACGACATTGTGCTATTGCATGTTTTGAATGTGCACTATTCGTTTTTCTCTTATGCTTTTCAATACATCTCTGGAAATTGGCGCTTGTGTCAATTGTTTCAATATTTGCTTCCAATCATGATTGGTTTCAAGTATGGTATGCTAGCAACAAAAAATGGCTCCGGATAAATTTTTTTCCTCTTTCAAACGAATAATCAATCAAATGATTCAATGAACCAATTGATGATTTGACAAAAACCATTAAAATAAGTTATATCGTCCAAGAATGAATTGAAATGAGTTGTGGCTTATTCTTCTGTGTCATACATTAAATTTGATCCACATTCCAAAATCAACGTAATCAACTATTTTTGACATTAATTGGAAATCAGAAGAAATATATGACATTTTAACTGTAAATGGTAACAAAGAATCGATAAAATTTACGCAAAAACTAATGAACTCAACTGAACTGTATCGTACCGTAGTGCCGTTTACAATTTAATCTAAACATACGTTTGCCCCCGGCCAATAGGTAATTTAAATAAATATCTTTGCAAATGGATAACTTTATCGATAAATGGTACTTTTGCACGTAGAACATCTGCCGTTTTCTTTTTGTTTCTTTTGTTTCGATCTTAGTCATAATAACAAATCACAATTACTTTCAACATTTTTCACTGAACTACCTAGGACATAGATTTTTCACACACACTTTAATTACAGTTGTGTTTTTGTTTATAATACTTTTTTTTATTTCTTTTATTTTATACGTATATCTATATTAGCAAATTCTCTGTGATTATTTTCATGTGATTTCCCTCGTGTCGAGTATACAACTTTCTACATTTGTCGCATCGAAGTTTCACGATTTCTCTCTTCGTGTGTGTTTACATACTGTGTGAAACAAATCGCTTCAAAATCACATGCTCGAAAACTTGGATGCGGTTATTTTTTGACCAATTTAAATTGGTTTGTTTTAGCTCACAGAATCAACGTCACATCGGCGGCATGCCGACTGAATCGTAATGCATCTGTGCATAATTTGTCAACAATTTTGTTTTCTACAATTTCTAATTCTGTTCGAATGCAACAGTACGGCTTCGGGTAATCGATGGCGTTGCCATACAGAGCACACTGTGTTCACTGTCATTCTCTTTTCAAATGCACTTGAATTTGTGGGATACTCTCTTCCGGACAAACGTTCATTCCTTTTGCCCGAGAATTGAACTAAATGTTTATCACCATAGAACACGTTTTATTACTATACACAAAATCATGATCGAAGTGTATGCGATTGCAAAGTTTTTTTTTCTTCTTTTTTTCTGAGTGTTTATCGAAATGTAGATGGCTTCTGTTTTACTAGATAAAATTTGATTTCGAATCGATTGCTTGAGTTTTTCTTTTTTTTTCTCAAAGAAAGTTGAAGAGGGTTTTCGTGTATTTTCTTTTTAGTGTTGATGTTGTTGTTGTTTCAGCTGCTGCTGTTGCTGCAGCAGCAGTGAATGGCCGAGTCCGTGTGCGAAACGAATGTACATGGTATGAATAGCTAGGGATGTATGGTGTGATGCATCACCGTCACCTCTATCGGTTTGCCATTCGAATCGTGGGGCGCTCGAAACGAAGAACCCTCTACATCTTTAAATTTCAAAGAAAGCTTTCACGTGCACCGTGCCCTTCACCACCGACCACGACACGTTGTGATGTGGGCTCACCGTATTGACTGTGATAGAAATCTTCGCGCATCATTAAATTCAAACTGGAGCATCGAAAGTATAAAATTTCTTGGAACGGTTTACGGAAGTCACGATTCAAGGTCGCATAGATTACTGGATTTAGTAGAGAGTTTGCATAACCTAACCATAAAAATAGTGAATGTAGATAACTCGGCACAGCCGGATCTTCGTCTTTACCCTCACCGAGAAATGGACGAACTAAAGCTAACAAAAAAAACGGCAACCAACATATCGTAAACGCGGACATAATTATTCCTAATGTGGTTGATGCTTTACGCTCTTTAGCTAATTGAAACCGTAATTTCTTTTGATGTGGTGAACCGATAATTGTGCCGCTGCTAGTTTCGATTGGTTTCTCTTTGGTGCCGCCATTCATTGTGTTTTCGAGTCGGGTCTGTGCACGTTTCTCATCCAAAACGATTCGCCGTGCCGCACGGAATATTTGATAGTACACGAACAGCATGACTGCTAACGGAATATAAAATGATCCTAATGTTGCATAAATTTGATAGCCAAAATTCTGGCACACTAAGCAAATCGGTTCGCCGTTTTCGTTATAATGTTCGTTGCCGAGAATTAAGAGCGGTGGAAGTGAGATGCAAGCGGCGCCCAACCAAACCAATGCCACGCATAGCATCATTCGTCTTGGTGTTCGCTTGACACCGTACTCGAGCGGTTTCGTTATTGCCCAGTATCGATCGAGTGATATCGCGCACAGATTCAATATGGACGCCGTACATGCCAACTGGTCGAATGACACCCATAAATCGCAGAACACCGTTCCAAAATTCCATTCGCCCAGCACTTCGTACAGCAACGCTGGTGGCATCACCTGAGTCAACCGAATAAATGGAATGGAAAAAAGAGAGAGAAAAAATCGTAAAACACAAAATGATAATTAACATTCTCCTGGCCCAAGAAAAAAAAATGTCAAGTGAAAATAGTATGTACATTTGCCTAAAACGTTGTGGCATAGCACGATGCAATGCGAGAAAAAAATAGAATGAAACGATCGAACGCAATGAACATATTTCACGACAATCACCATCTTGCGAATAACGGTCGATGGCTGATACTCACCAATATTGCGACACATAGATCCGATACAGCTAGCGATACCAGGAGATAATTGCAGGGTCTGCGGAGCTTTCGTACCATACAAACAGCGATACATACTAGAATATTACCGACGGCCGTAACAAAGATTACAACGAGCAAAATGATGCTTATTACAACCGCCTGCAATGGTGGCAACGATGTTCCAGGCTCGGAGGCGGACGAAGCTGATGGAACAGTGGCAGTACTTGTGCCAAACGATGGCAACAACGACGACGACGACGACGACTGTGTCGACAGTTCTCTTGTTACCTGCGACAATGAGGCAATCGTAAGGTTGGCTGCTTGTGATCCTATTTCGTCAAATTTTAAATGCTCCATACAGATAGATAAATAATGGCTAGGGGCAGTGTTTACGCCCCCATGCCGTTACACAGCTCACAAGCAATGATTTCCAATATCGGAATGGAAAAGAAAGGAATAAAAATGAAAATAAAACACACAAAATGTCCAACGAAATGCTGGCTGCTGCTTCTTTTTCCCTCTTTTTATACAGCTCCGGTGAATGTATGTGTATGTATTCGTGTGTTTATCACTACCTTCACCATGTACTCTACTCAATGGTTGAGTGCGTCGATAGCCCGGTTCCCCGATGTATTTCCGTAACAACAGTGCATCAATTGATTTCGATATAATTTATATATTCTCCCCCCACGTCCCACGACAAATATTTGACGTGTCAAAAAACAAAAAAACGAAAAAAAAACAAAATAAAAACGGAGAGAAGAGAACTAAAAGGTGTTTCAACACAATTCACTCAGCTGTTTGTTTTTCATTATCAGTTTGGCTGGCCTCGTTCGCTCACCACGTCATCAATACACGTTAATGGAACGGTGATGTGTTCGAAACCGTGGCAATTGTCGTAGTAAAGTGAAATTTGCTTATTTGTAAAATGTTCATGTTGTAGCTGCGCTTTTGCTTTTGCACTCTCTTCCAATGTGATTATTTGCTATTTTTCGCTGTATCGACTGATTTTTTTTCTCGTTCCTGAATTAAATTGTAGATCGTTGTCGCCTTTTTTGTGTTGTATGCCGACCGTGTGTTCGGTCCGTGTCTATCTACTGCTTTTGTTTATGGCAATACCAGCAGCATAGTGCAACCGTTCTTCGTTATATTCGGCTCTTATCTGCAAAACAATAAAAGAAATTGATTGTAAATCTTCTTTTATTACGTAAATAAATTTGATTCAGTGATACATTCGAGAGTGTGGGAGTTTGTGTTTGTGTTTGTGTGAGAGAGTATGGGAGAATGGGAGTAAACGAAAATTAAACTGGGAAAATGTGGCAAACCTCGAACATTAAATCAATTTCAGTGAATGCTTACACCACGTTCGCTGGTATTTCATTCGATTTTTCGTATATTGATTGAATGGATCATTAATGGTCTCATCCAGCCATTTAAGACGAATCATTAAAGCCAATATTAAGGCAATAATTTTCGGTCTGTCGAGAGTGCATTCTCTGTCCGTTGCTGTATCCATTTTCGTTTTGTAGCTGCTTTTTATTTCTTGCGCCATTTCAAATCAAGAACTCTTTTCAACACGAATTAGCCCGTGCTCAAAAGCATTTTAGCCGATTGCTTTTATTACAAAATTTGATATTATGCTATATTTCATTGGTCCGGATTGCGCTTTTGGCATTTTAAATTTAGCAGCGAAAGCAGTTAATTTTTTTTTCTGCTGTCGGGCCAGAGAGCGAAAACGTGGCGAAATGTGCACAACCAACAACCAAAAAACCAATTAATAATCACGCATAACAAAAACAGCTACCAGCAAAATGGGCCAGCCGAAAACGAGAAACGCATACGCTGACAAAATGAAAAAAAAGGAAGAGTGTGCAACAAATGAGCCCAATTCACATGGGAGGATGTCCTTTTTATAATAAAACCGATAAAAACATAAAACGTTGCTTTGTTGAAATGAATACAGACATTCACCCGATAATTAATACGTAATAATATTGTGGCAAATGATATGTGGTCGGTCGGGATCATGCATTCTCACATCGCGCGGTTTCACTGACATACAAATCCTGTGTTAATCGAATGGATCGTTTAACAACACAATACTGAATTGTGAATCATCAGCACGCACGATCAATATTGCTTGTGGGATTCGCATTGATGCACCTGATTCACTCTCGGTCCTCTTAATTTAATGAAATTTTGCGGTTTCTCTGTATTCGCCCATATTTATTACATGAAATAATATATCCAATATTCTGATGGTGACAAACATTCTATTTTGATCGTGTATGCTACACGATAGCAGTTTTTACGACGGTATCATATTTAAAACTTTCATCCCCACCAACGAAGCGCAGAATATCCATTAATTTATGTAAAAAGCATCGCAACTCGAAAAGTGGTGTGGTGATGAAAATCCAATGAATACGATGCTGCATGGGACTCTTCAAAGAAATTATAAAATCAATGATGGTTTGCATAGCACTTTTGACTGTCACCTTCAATTTTAATGAATTCATCTGAGAAAAGTCCTAAATACTTAACGTTTCGCACACTATTATTCACAAATAGTTTTGGCCGTATTTTTTGTTCTTCGGTCGGGCAGTGTTGCATTTCAAATGATTCCACATTGAAATTTCAAAAGTTTTCATCAAGAAACTTAAATAAGTTGACTTTAATATCGTCACCATAGTGCAATTGTGAGTTAATACAGAGCAAAAATATGATGAAATGAAAAAGTTTCGTGAAAACTGCAGCTCATTCAAGTACAGGAAATTACAGTTCATGTTTTATTTATGGATTGCGGACCATACAACGATCTATAATGCAAGAGAAAAAAAGCGACAAAAAATATTTATGGTAGTTGGCTGTGAAACGACATATTTGCATTTGAAGTTGAACAACTTTCGAATCGGCATCGAGTGACAACGAGCGACACACCAACAAAAAAAAACGAAATCATGGTACATGCTGCGTATAAATTTTAAATATTATACCTTCAGTCAGAGTAAATCACGAAAGAAGATCAAGCAGCGAGTAAATTATAAATATGTATAGCACTGTGGATGTATTTCCGTTTGATGAACGAGAGAGAGAGAGAGAGAGAGAAAGAAAGCGAAATACAGAAAAATTGCGAGTGAAAAAAGTACGTCAGCCGATGTGGCGGAAAAGCACTGCAGCAGCATTACAGGTGGGCGTTTTGCGATTACTTAATCACTTGCAAAATCATTTTTCGGGTGATTAAGATGACACTTAATCACTTAATCGCTATTAATCATGATTAAGTGATTGTGCAATTGATTAATTAATCATCGATAATGATTAAGTTGTTGTCTTAATCACGATGTCACCGTGATTAACTGTGACAACTTAATTAAGTAAATTCTTAATCATGTTTAAGATGTGATTAACGAAATGATTGTGGAAAATGGGAATCATTTTCAACATTTCTGCATTTATGGCGTCTAATGATTAATTAATTCTACACAATCATTTCGTTAATCACATCTTAATCATGATTAAGTAAATTCTTAATCATGATTAAGATGTGATTA
>NW_022601467.1:12599087-12618844 GCF_009176505.1 Sitodiplosis mosellana | reverse complement strand
CCCCCCTTTCAGGCTGATCATTTGGATTGGCTATCGAATGGCATCATTAGTTTTTTCAATTTTCTTGAAATTTTGGTCGAAAATCAAGTGTTGTCGAATTTGACCTAAATGGGGTTATTTCAACCCTTGGGGCTGCTTCGCCCCTCGCCCCAAATGTTTTTGAAACTATTTTCGATTCCGATTCCAATGCGACAAACAGATTTGAGATTGCTCTCAATTTCAACGAGAAATTGATGTGTGCAGAAAAACGGCATATAGTATCAGAACCTATGATTAAGACAACAACCTAATCATCATCGATGATTAATTAATCAATTGCACAATCACTTAATCATGATTAATAGCGATTAAGTGATTAAGTGGTCGTATTAATCATCGTGAATTTTGGATGTTTGATTAAGATTAATTATTCTTAATCAGATAGTCCGCCCATCTGTAAGCAGCATAAGATGATTTCATCCAGTTAGGAATGAACAATGTCAAGTGATTTTTGAAATAAAAAAAAAATACGAGCAGGTCGAGAAAGGGAGAGAGCAAAAAAAAAGAGACGCACGAGGGGAAAAGCATTGAAACGGAACGTATGGTATTCATTGAAAATGTTAAACAGGTGTGCGTGTGAGTGTATGTTTTCGTGTATGTATCTTTTCGGATCTGTACACAAACGTACGAATGATTTATTTTCACATTTGATTTGTTTGTGCGTCCTCTCCGAATGTCATACATATTAAATGAAACTTTTTTTTCTTCCAGTGTTTGTACCAGTGACACCAAGCTCTGTTCAGCTCATCCCTTTTTTCCTAACGCTCTACGCTACAATGAAATTGTTTACAGTTTTTTAGGTTCAAATTCTTATTCGGTATTTTTTTTTCTCATATCATTGGAGCTGCCTCGTACTCCATGCTTCGTGCCATTCCGTTTGTTTCGCACGCTCATTCATCAGCATTGCAGCGACACGAATAACAAATATTCGACGAAAACAAAGTATCGTTATTTTTCCATTTATTTACGATTGCAGAGCTACGGTTTGGTGATGTTTTTTGCGATAAGAAATTTTAATTTTCATATTTTTACGAGTCCAAAGTGTTGTTGGATTTGTGGATGAGTGTGAGTATTTGTATGAGTGTATGTGTGTGTGTGCGTGCGTGCGACGGTAAACACAAACGGAAGGCTATATACTTCACATGATAATATTTGCCCTAAATGCTATTCCGCATTTGAGCTTTATCATAAACCGGAAAATAAAACCGACAACTTCATATCTTTCGTGGCACATTCAATGAAATCATATCACGCAAGACAAATTTTCTTCAATGCAGGATGACATGTATGTTAATTCGAAAACCGGTTTTAAACTTTGTTTTCTCTCCCTCCCTTTTTTCTATATCTATCTCCCGCATTTTTATTCGCGCGTTCACTTGTGAACTCAAAAATACGCTACCGTATACAGCACGTATCATGTGCTACTTGTTCGTCCAATAATTGTTATTCACTCTGCTACACATTGGCGTCAAGTTTGTGTCGAAGTACGCCTATTGCAGTAGTAGCCATAATAATAAATTTAAGTCATCATCATAGAGCATTAAGTTTGATGCGACCATTGGACCATAATAGAAAATGCACAAAGAACAAACTTTTGCGCTTTACCATAACAATGAAACGGCTCACTGAAATGCATTTAATGGATTTTTTTATTACTTAGCATTTTGGGCGATTTTTGCTTATGGAATATCAAAATGAAAATGAAAAAAACTGTAGAAAACTTGGAAAAAGTATTGCCAATTAAAAAAGAAGAGGCAGTCACAGTGTTTTCGCGAAAAAAATGCTGTTTAAAGAAAAACAAGACGAAAAAAAAGAAGAAAAAAATGAGCACGGGCTTTTAACAGGCAATGTAAGTATGTGTCACTTGTAATGGTCTGTAATGGTACTTTTCATTTTGGTTTTCGCTTCTGTGTCTATTTTTTTCGTCCTTTATTCGTCTCAAGTAACGCGGCTGGCACCCTCAAATATTTTCGCCCATACTCGAAAAATCACTTTAATGCGTTTCGAAAGAACCATCATGTTCGAGGATTTCCAGAGACGTAATAATTGTATGTTTGCATTTGCACGGCTAAGTGCTTTTAAATCATATAAAGTTTTGCTTGTGTGTGTGTGTGTATTTCTGTATCGTTGACTCATGTTGATTTGACTAACATATAATCATTTTTTGCCTGCATAAATTATGGCTGACGGTATTTACATCTAAATATTGCTAGTTGAACGGGAGGATCTAACTTTTAAATGTGTGATTCGCATAAAATAACATTTGAGATGGCGCATCGAAACCATTTCAGCACACAACAAGTGTGCTGTGTGCGGCTAAAGCAATCAAATTGCTGTGTATCAAAATTAAATCACTCAGTCTCCGGACGGGCGAATGGGGACGGTTGTTGCTGTTGTTGTTGAGAACGGTTCAGCCGTCGCATACAACACAAACCGAATATAAATTTTCATTAAACGATATCCAACAAAACAAAAGCCACGCATAAATTCAAGTTCATTAAAAAGCTTCCCATTTAATATCCTGTTATAGGCTGAAAGTAGGCTCATCCATGGACATACGAACATACACATAAATATGCTTGATACATTCACAAAGTTCCTCGATGACTTTCGTGCGCCACATTTATTCACTCGTACTTTCTCTTTATCTCTCACTCTCTTCCTATTCATCATCAATTCGCTTACGAGCACGTGCAGTGCAGCGTGCGCTCTTGATGGACAGAAGTTTGAATAAATCGGTCGTTTTCTATATTTTCGCCAAATTTACTTCTTTCGATGAAAATGTGTCATCATCTCACGTAATGACTAAATCATTTTGTCAAACGTGGAATTCGTCTCAAGTTGTTACTCATGCCGCATTGATGCGTTCGGTTTAATTTGCGTGAAGATTGCCAAATCAGCTTATCAAAAATGCTGTCCGTAATTAAAGAAGTGTTCGGCAACAGCATGTCACTTTTCGCAGCCACAAATACGAAGCATTTTAAATTTGAATAATTATCAATAATTCTTATTTGCCGGACGAAATGGTTTACTAATGGGAGCTCAAGCAAACAAAAAATAAACCCGTAGAATGAATAATAGAGTAGCATATAGCCCAAGCTTGTCGACTTATGCCGTGAATTTGCTGAATAAATATGGTGGCTATTTGATCTATTGGAAAACCACAACACGCCATAAATTATACAATGCTGATTGCGTTTGTCACCGTGTTTTGCTATTCAATAGCAAATGTTGCACGTATATTTAGTACACGCACACACACACACTCACACGGTGTACAACGCCTGTCTCTGACTGAAATCGTTGAGTCCGCATTCGGCGTTGTTTTGATTGAGCCAAGCCGGTGTGGCATTCATAATATAACAATTCATCAACCTATCACGTCATTTACACGACTAATGTGCGTCACAACTGCGATTTTATCTACGTTTATATCAATAATTTAATTTGGTCGTTTGTCAAAAATATTCCGTTTTTCATATTGGAATCGCAATGCTGCCAATAACTTAGCCAAAAATAATTTCAACAAACTTTACCCAATATACAAATAGCAACAAAATACACGTTTAATAGAGTCATGAGGCAGTACAGAGATTGTACCGACAAATCGTTCATTCGATCCAAAAAAAAGTCTCCGACGGAAGGCCATTACCTCATTCAATTTAATTATTTATTTATTTGGATGAATCTTTTTAATGAAATTATGTTTAATTTGTTCGACATTTAATTGAATAAATGGCACCTTGCAAATTATGATTGATATGTACGATTCGATCTTAATCCAGCCCAGCCGAAATTTGTATGAACCAAGTGAAATAATTCAACTTGAGATTGACTCGTAAATCAAATGTTACTCCTCGAACGAATGTCACATATTTTCGGGTCTCGTTCATTGTAATTTTAAACCAGAAAAAAATGATACACTTTTCAACGCTTGAATAAATACACATTGTCCATATAAAATCGTGGTAAATGCTGTTTTCAACTACAATTAGTATTCAAATTTAACTATTAAAATAATAAATTGGCTAATTTACACCGTACACCATGCAAAACAATGCAATTTTGAGTTTTCAACTAAATTATTTTGCATTTTTTTCGAAAACACTTGAAACTTCCAAATGTGAAATGCTGTTAAGTCTTCAGAACAACTTGAATACATTAATATCATTCAAAGCGTGGTCGTTTTTGTTTGGAAACTTTTTCGCTGTCTAACATTTGAAAAAAAAACGATGGCAAAAAAATGTTGGCTCGAAAATGTGTTTAAAATTACTGCGTTTGTGTCATACTGCAAACGAAACCATCAATCTGGTTCAGAGAATTATGTGCCCTAACTGATTTGGCCCTACTTACTACACAATACGTTACAGCCATGAGACGATGAATTGCTAAAGTTTTCATAGTTTCAAATACCGTCCAAATATATCGAAGCACACCAATTCCATTAAATCTATAAACATAGTATCCGATTTCATTGTTAATCAACACAGTCCAGAATCTCTCTCTCTCTCTCTCTCACTCTTTCTCGCCCACAAGCTTTGTCGGCTGCCATTGAGAAAACGATGTCGAGATTTATCGTTTACTGAAATAGTCGCCCTTTGCACACGACGACGACGACGACGACGATGACGACATCACATGCGATTCTGCTGACTCCTGCCTGACGGTCGATAGTGGAAGAAGTTTTGTTTCCAAACCAACTTCGAGGTTGTTTGGACAAAGTTTTCGATGGAAATTACTTTTTTATTGTCAACGATTTTATTGGTTATAAATTGGTGAGCGCAATTGGCGAGAGAAAGAGAGAGAGAGAAGAAAGTTCATACATCAATAAATCAATGTTGGAAACTGTATGAATATCGTTTTACTGTTTGAAATTATGATTTTTTGCGTAACGTTCTCGAAGCTTCAATGGCATTTTACATTAAGAACGTTATGAAATGCGCATCCTTTGTAGCCATCAGCCAACAATATAAAAAAAAACCTGCTCAACCACTCCGGATCAATGGAAATGAGCAATCCCCAAGGACGTCAGTTAAATTTATTGGACCAACGAAATACCATAAAATGAATTCATTAAATCGTGCAAGCGTTTGCTACCAATTTCAACACTTGCATTCACGTGTTCGGAATATTGATTCATTTTTCTCTCGTTCGCGTATAAAGTAATCAATAATTCAATAATTATACGTGTTGCATAATGTTCAAAAACTTCGGTAGTGTTCGTACGGTAGATTATCGAAATGTTGATAGTTTTCATACAACTCATGCAACTTTTTGAATCACATGACTCTAGCTATGGTTGCAATATGTAAGTAATTATGGATATAAAGAAACTGATACGAAAACTAATCACAGGTGCTTTAATATGTGAATGGGTATTGATGTTGAAAGTTTCGTGTGAATTTTTCACGTTTCATTCAATCAAGATGAAATAAACGATTATAATACATACTTGTCTACACAGCGATTTGATCAATGAAGTTGCTCAACTGAAATAGCCATTTTCTTGGAACAATCTGCAAAAACCTGAAAATAAAGGAACACCAAAATGAAATTTATTCGATTTGATGTTTAATATGTAACCCAAAAAAAATGACAGCAATCGATAGCCTATCTAAAAAAACTGTATCGCTGCTTATATTTGGTATCAATCAAATATATAAGCCGCCCATAGAACCAATTTTGAATAAATATGGAGAAACACACCATGTGTCTATAATAAAAATATTTGCATTAAAACAATGAGAGCCTGATTGAGAAAGATTATCGCGTGGAAAGCTTCCCAATTTATATTGTAGTCTTTTATATTGCTGGCCATAAAATAAAGCTGCTTTGCTCTACGTTCTCACAATCATGGAATTCAGACAGAGTAATGGTCATCATATCTGTGAATTGATGACGAATTGAAATAGTGCGCTATCAATTCACTTTTTTTTTCTTCGTTGTAACGCTTGAGATAAAGCATTGGAATTGCTCGTGAATGGAATAACCAATAAAATTCATGGAAAAAGCAATAAGCAATGGACGAAGAGACATTATCTATTATCAGTTATCAAAAATGGATTATTATTATTATGTCTTTACTATATGATTTTTTTTTTATTAAACTAGACCAAATGGGACACGCGAGCGCAAGGTGGGTGTTTGGTTGTGCTGAAATGATAGCCAAGAACAAAGCTCAACGAATTGAATATGGGCCACAAATAAAAGAGGGCAAGTGAGATATGCGAACAGTGAATGGAAGCCAACGCAAAAGAACAAAGCTTGAATGGGAAGAGCTAAGGACGAAAACGGATGATAGTGGTAGCACAGACAGAGTCCACAATTGAAATGTATATGACGATGAACAATGACTCATATCCGAATCGAATGCCGAATACTGTATAAATTCACATGCCAAAAACACGGTTTGGGACAACAAATAATAATACACGAAAACCGTTCGAATCAAGTGTGTGTTGCGTACGAAACCATATTATTTTGGGTGAGTGTTTCACGTCTCGTCTTTTTGCGAGAACCACTGATGCTGGTCGCATACACTCATCGTTACACACGCACAGCGCTACACAATCGCAGAAATTGTGTAGACGCATGGGAATATCGTAGTCTAGGATTTATTTAATTTTGTGCCCGTTGTTTATTTCGTATACACACCGGTATGCATTCGATCGGCTTTAGCCACATGAGCGGAGGGAGATTCTAAAACCTAATATCTGTTTCAATGCGTGTGGCTCATCTTCTGATCTTTCAATAATCCGTTTGGAAAATTATGATGCGACGTCTTTGCCATTAGCTTCCGCTCACTTCGATGTTTCTCTTATTGTCTCGTAATCGTATACAGTATTCATGGGAGAAAAGGTTAAATGATGAACAGCTTACGGGCTAAAAATGTTAGGCAATATGCGTAGAACGATCGATGCAAAACATCAAGAATGCGAATACACCACCAAAATCCAGGCAATAAAAAAAAGAGAAGCAGAATTCGAATCCCAATCCAAAGCCAAGAACAATTCTCATGCATATAAATTAAGATATGGATATGACTTGAAATTAACCATATTTTCATTCATTCGCAATCTGTTTTATCTATGACGAAGAGAAATCAATTACGACATTTGTGTGCCAGCTCCGTGCCGATAATAATAATAATACAATAACAGTAATAATGATAATAACAGCGGCAACAACAACAGCAACAATGACATCAGAATAATACATATTATGTATGTATGGAAAACAACATAACACTACATCACTTGATAGCAGTTGCCTTTACGTCGTAGTTCGTGTTTTATCACCGACACATGAATCGCATCTCGAGAGGGATTGGTTATCTTTGCATTTCATAGTCACTTGGTTTCAAATTAATAAAATGAATCGCAACGCATCGCATTGGATTGGATTGGATTGGATTGGATTGGATTGAATTGAATCGAATCGAATTCGAAGTCCGATTTGTAGCGTGTAAAAACATAATACGATTGACATCATACACGCACTACCACTAAACATCGGAGCAAACGGTTGAGCATCACAATCCCATTGATCGCTGTGCACAGAAATTGAACATTTCACTCTTACACCCATACACTCTGACATTCTTCGCTTCAGCTCTGACGCTCATCAAAAATGTATGGCAGTGTTTTTGTTTTCGAATCAAGAGATATTAGATATGAATTGTCGGTTGGTTTAACGTGTGTATTTTACCGGGGTTGGGGATCTTGATGCTCTCGTACGCGAAGCAAGCGACACAGAGACCCAGCAAGAGATGGTTCATCATTCCAAGTCGTGAATATGTTGGATGATTGTCTTTTGTTTTGATATTGTCATTGCTTTATCAATCTAAATGTATAAGGCTGTAAGCTTTTATTTGAGCCTCGGTTGCCATATCCATAAAAGCATAAAAGTCGAATGGAAATCGAAAATATGACTACGGCACAAATACATGCACAAACACACACACACATTGTGCCACATTCATGGCATACGCATACGCGTGCAATATACACATACATGAACAATCAATCTGATGTGTATTTATATTCGTTAAACAAACTGGAATGATAACGCTATTGATTTTCCTTTGACTTCTCTGCGCTTTTGGCGGTATTGTTATGGAACGTTTTCGTTTCGCCTTTTGTTTCCACCGTATTTTGTGCTCAAACTTCCGATTCCAGCAGCGTGACACCATCGACTTCACTCTAAGTTTCGATGCATGGGAGAGCATGAGAGTGAGAGTGAGGGCGCGCGCGCAAACAAATATGTGCTGGCTTTAATGTAAACATAATGAATGATCACTGACAGTTAACACTGACAGTGGCTAACTACCTGGGCAAGTTTCTGTGTCATAGTTTGTTTACATTGTGCTCATTTGATTTCAGCCTCGTGGATATAAGCTCTTTTTTTTAATAATAACACAAAGACCGTATTGCGTTATTGTCATTCTTCATTCTACAACCTACAACCTCCATCTTCCATCTTTCATCCTCCCACACCGAGATCGTTTTTGTTTGTTGCTATGTATACAACTGGTATTTATTTTCTTTGTGCCGACCCCTATTTCCTTCTCCCTCTCTCTCTCTCTCTCTCTGTTCAACTTGCTGTCTCCTCTCTCTCTCTCTCTCTCTCTCTCACTACCTTTTTATCTTCTCCATGACTTTTCTATTTTGGCTCGTTTGCCGCCTGAATCGATGGCGTTTCATAAAAAGCATACCCATAAAAAATAACGCAAAAAACATGTCAGTTTTGATGAAACGCAAATATCTGGTTCAAGGCGAGCTTAGATTGCCAAAGAAAAGCAGTCTCGACTCATATACTCCACTCAATGCGATACGAGATTATAGGCAAATCACAGCATACAGTATACAAAAGCTTCTAGGCACATTCACGTATGTCGCGTCGATTTTATGCTAACAAGCCGCTCACTAATCTGCATCTTTTGTAAATATTCGTGAATGACGAAACGAATGAAAAGTAAGCATGTGAATCATGGTGATGGTATTTCTTTGAAGTTGCGACTCCGACGACCGGCTGGACACCCACTGGCTTAGGAGTATCACTGCTTTGAAGCATATACACAGTACACGATCAAAACAAATAATGAAAACAGAACTACTGTAATAATAAAGAGAGAAGATTCAATGTTTGTTTTCTGTTGCCGTCGTTTTCGTTGTCGTTGTTGTTGTCGTCATCGTTTTTTATGCGAATGGCCGGCAATAGGGATGCGGTCGAACTTGATGTTCCTTTTTTATGTTTGTTTATACAGAAAATCCGCTTTGTGATGACAATGTGTGTGTATTATTAAAGCTATAAGTCGGTATTAATTTTTAGATTATATTTTGCTGTTACGAGTATTTTGAACCGAAAACCAAGACACACATGATACATGAATTCTTTTCATTACACCATCACATACGAGTTTTAACAGAGTCAGCTTGTCTCTGTCTTCTTCTCGTTACAATTTCCAAACAACCATAAAAGGCAACGCTGTACATACACATCTACACAGAAAAAGACTCGACACAAAACTATGCTTTTCACACATATAAACCATGAGTCCGTAGCGCCGAATATTTTTAGCGAATGTAATCAATCGATAAACAAAATTGTCATAATTTTTCCGAATGAAGAACAGCTTATATATACACATCCATTTTATAATACACACTCCCATATGCAAATTTCCTAATGAGTTCCGTGCCTCTCCTTTGTCCTTTTTATGTTGAATGAAAGTTTTCGTCAAAAAAAACACACACGCACACACAGTATAACCAATATCACAGCTGCATAAATATATATGGTCCATATTTTTAGTTTGTTTTGTGCGGTTGTTGTTGTTGTTGTTACAGCTGTTTTGTTCATTGACGATTACAGTTCACTTGGCTCTTTGTTCCATAAGTTTGGCAGTGAAACACTAAATGCGTCGAATCGAGCACAGAGAAAATGTAATAGACGAACGTCATTTTTTTCGTTACTTTTTCTCCAAAACAAATGATGTCAACAGCTTGGCTTTTTTTTGTTTCCCTCCGAAAGGGAAAAAAAAGAAGTGTGAGATAAAACATGAGCAATGAGTACAAAAGATAGAACATTTCCAGTTGTTATTCTTTTTGTTTCGTCCTCTTTTTTTTCTGTGATTCAATGTAATTCTCCGAGCAACAGTAGCAAAAATACGTGACCATCGCATGCAATGTACTCTCGGGCATCATCTTCGTGATGAATATTATTTTAGAAAATAAATTATTCACATTCGTTTTCGCACATTTATCGTGATTACTGCTGCAATCTATTTCAATGCGAATAATAATTTCCAATCCATTACATGTTTCGGGCCATTCGACAAAGCTCGTTTATGAACTGTATGTGTGTCCCATGGCTATGCTATACGCAAAGTTTCTAAAAAGCATTTGAGCAATTAGGAATATTAGCATAGAAGAAGCGAGAGAAATCTCGTTAATTAATTAATTAGAGTGGTGATTTATCTCAATGAAAAATCGCATTTAATAATAATCTGGATTTAGTGTGCGGGCAGAGACAACGTCAAAATGCGAATGATTGAGAGTCTTTTAGAGGACACAACGAATGTCAAATTTATGAATGAAAAACATCGTGCAGATAGCATTTGTATGTAACACATGAAGTCGAGACCAGAAAGCATTTTAGTTGGAAATTTGAATCGTGCCAAAATCAAGAAAAAAATACCGTATTTTTTGTTACTTTATCGTACTATTCTCAGTTGAGCGCATTTTTTTTTCTCGGACATATTTGTGTTAATGGGCCGCACCACCTTTTGTATGAATGTTCATATGAGGCACTATAGCGTCGCTATAACAACAACAAAAATCAATTCCCTAAGTTCAAACACATGGAAAATGGATAAAAAAAAAAACAATCCGACCAAAACCTTTGTTGGCTTTGCCACTAAAGAAAAATTATTTGCACACCCTATTCGGAAGTTTTGCTTTGCATCAAAAAACCATTTGTGTCAGATTGATTTTATCCACCTGGAAGAAAAATGACGCGCGGCTTTTGATAGCACATAAAAGCATGGGAAAATATTTAATATATTTTAAATGACGAAAATATTGAAGGAGCCTATCAATTGTTCGCGTTCGAAGGAACAATAAAAGTGAAATAATGGTAATAAAAACGACGACGACAAAGAAGAAGAAGAACTGAAGAAGACAGCAGAAAGAAGCATAAGCATGAGACGGAAACGAATGAGCAACAATCACAACACACATTTTTCATCGGCAAGCTGCCATTGTTGTTCGGTGCCCGGTATATTTTGGCATTCTTCTCTATTCTTTTATTTTATTTTATTTTTTGTCCTTTATTTATTTGAACCCATAAAAATGGTGACATATAAATGCACAAATATGGATTTTTATATTGAAAATGGCACCTCACAAACGCCACTAAAATGAAAGTTGAAAAGCACGCACCCGGAATGGACATATCCCTATTCCGTCTTATGCATGTATTGTGTTCAATAAGAAGTCTACAAGCATATTCCATTTCCAATGCTAAACCATTTTATGTTCTTCTCGATTTGTTTTCAAGTGTTTTGACAACCATATTAGGCCAGCCGAATCCAACCAAATCCAATCAAGCCAAACATATCATATATGTTTATATAAAATACACATATCTATTGATTTTGCATTGTACTTTCATCTATTTCCGATGGAACGATTTGACTCTGTTGTTTGTAGTTTAAATTGAACAATGAATTCGACTTTTTGATTGCATTCATGCATACGCTTCGGAATCAATTTGTGTTTGAGCTCTATAAACAGATGTTATCGCTTCGCATTTGCGTTGGGGGGGGGGGGGGGGTCAAAAATGAATCGCAGCAAAATGTCTAGATTAATATTCATGACATTATTTCTTTGTGATCTGAATCGAAGTGTTACCGTGCTGCGTATCAACAAATTTTACCTGAAACCACAGGTCCAAAAACGAGCTAATCATTGTATGTACAACACTAAACGAAATATTTTGGCAATTTTTTTCGGCGTTCTGTCTAAATTACAATTTTTTTTGCAATTTCGACACAACAACGTATAACACAAAACGCGCTCATTCCTATATATTTGTTGTTATAATATTTTTATGTAAGCGAGCCTTGCGTAAACCTAAACCGAGTGATTAAAATGCTAGATTTTGCATCATGATAAACACAGCGAATATTTTGGATAAATCAAAGTGACAGTGTGCAAAAACGCTGTCCATTCCAATTTATTTATTTTTTTTGCTTCACTTGTCACCGCTTCCACATATTGGAGCGTAAAACTGATGTATGTTTGTAGTATCAAATAACATAAAATCATTTAATAACTGTCTATTTGGATTTGCGCCATTTTTGCCCGGAACGATAAACGATTCAGTTAAAAACAACCAAATTGCTCGCATGAACGTATGAATTTGCGCAACATTTATAATTATGGAAATTAATATGTGGAAAACTGATCAGATTTACTGCCCCTTTTATAAATGATTTTACATCGTTCGTTTTGCTGCGAGTAATTTGAAATCAACCTCAATAAATATCATTCATATTCGGTAGTTGAGAATATTTTTATTTATTCTATTATTTTTATTACTCTATGAAATGTCTACACGATGCGTTTGAATGCGATTGAATGGAAGTGGGAGAAAACATTCTGGGAAAAATTTCGGTTTTTTTTTTCTTCTCAAGTTTGCGCATGATAGAAAACATAAATTGGCCGTTAAAGTTCAATTACTTTTCGGGCAATCAAATTGATTGAGCTTTCAAAATGGTAGTTGTCTTGAATTGGATGGCCATCCACTTTTATTCGGTCAGAAATTATTTATGTTAGATGTTGGCTTAATGCTTCATTGCGTTGGATTCGTCCAACTGTAAGTCCATTAGTCGGGCATTTTCTGTGCAAATTTATGAGATGTTGTCCCTCTTGCAAACTCAAAAAGTAATCAAACAAATGTTGAAATAAGTGAAGCGTTTCAAATTTAGTGGGGCACATAGGTGAAATTAGGCATGGTTCAACAAATTTTAAGGTAATCATGAGTGTGACCCTTAGAGGTTATTTATCAGCTTTTATAATGAAATCGAATGGAATTCATAAACTATTGAATGTATTTTTGGGATTTCACAATTCAAGACTAAATGGGTGGAATAAAAGGTCATTCAGGGAATCGGTATCACCAAGTTCGAACCAATGTATTTTCAATGGTGGCGGATGAGTGTCGTTTGCTCGTTTCCATTTTGTATACACTTCCAATGATAACAATGAACAATGATAATAATTGATCGGGAACCGGGTTACGTTCCATTGGGCGTTGAATTTCAAATGAAATGAATTGTTATGCATGTTTATTTAGATTTACGTTTGCTTCATTTAAATCATTAAACATGGATAATTTACAACATCAAAATGAATCAAATATGCTAACTAGTGCATAAAATTGAACGTCCGTTTAGTAATTTGCCCAAATTTTTGATGGCACAATCAAATTTACTGATTAACGTAACAATCAACGATTCGATTCACCAACGATATCGAGTGGACAGGACGCCTTTTTTATCCTTCTGTTTGTTTTTTTTTCAACAATTACAGTCTAATTGGTTTTACTGTAAACGAGAGATCATTAAAATTGTGCACGATGTGCTAACATTTCAAAATTCCTGGCAAATATTTTTCAAGCGTTCACCATTTTAACTGCTTCACCAAACAACGTAAATAGGGTTAAAAAAAAAAACGAAGCGACGCGAGATGCTTGAAGTAGAAACGTTGATAAATTACAAGGAACCGCACTTGTGTTTATAGTGCTAATGATATTTATGGTGGCAATTTCTGAATCAGCCTCTCCACTTGCATAAATTGGAAAAACCGCCAAGCTAATTACGACAACAATATATAGAATGTTCCACTTGTGAACGATCCGCGATTGAAGCACAGAAAATGGAAGTAGTGATGCTGATACTCATTCCGGCAAAAACTACAACTTTTCACAATGAATAATTTATTATACTCTAAGAGTGTATCTCTCTCTTGAAACTCGAATGTTAAACGCCAGAGCATCAGACACAGTGCGCAAGAGAGAGAAAAAAAATAAACCCAATAAAATTGCGGGGCGCGTATGTCGTAAACAAACTTTATTGCGTTTCAAGCAACTAGAATATTGTAAAATGTTCTAGTTTTTACTCGTCGCATGGTAATCATGTGGTGTGAAGCAATATCATTTTTCTCATCATTTCGTTGGTTCATTCTCTTATTTGTATTTTTATGCCATCAATAATTGGCGCAACCGATTTACACTGAAACTGAAATTATATCTTGAAGGAGGCCACTTCATTCCACTCTGTGCTCAATGTTCAATGTCATTCGATGTTAATAACTTTCACAAAATTCAATTTATTTGAAAACATTACTCAAAGGTAATTCCCTCGACATTTTCTGCGTTATAACGCTATAGCTTCTAGTGCAATAGTTTCACAGTTTACAGTTTCATTTGAAAAAAAAAATGTGATGTCGTTTAAAAATAGCAATTGCTTTTTTAATCTAATGAATTTTCAGAAAAAAGAGTGAATTTTTTGGGACGTAGAAAGAAAATAGCCGAATCTCTAATGAATAATGATAGAGTATTTTCATGCTGAATTGATGGGGCAATATTCGAATGTACACTGAACTCTATTTGTTTTATTCATTTGAAAAATTTCAGGCACAAAATATAAATTTTCATGTGAAAAGTTTTCATTTCAATCATAGAAAAGCTTCCGCAAAAAGTTTTTACTCAGATAAATTACGGTTTTAATGCTTTCATTTGGTGAACAATTTTCTGAATTTCAAATGCCACATCTGAAGAGTTAATACAATATTAAAATAACTCCATCATAATTACGGTGGTTGAGAGTGGTGGTGTTAGAATGAGAGAAAATAACTGAAAGAAAAATGAGCTACATGGAAATCAATCCATTTTAAAGTGCCAGAAATAAATGTAATCATTTATCTGTTGGAAATGTGTCAGAAATAATCTCTTAAAAAATGGTTGAAATCAAGACATTCTTCTGGCATATGACGAACGCACCGGGGCATCACACAAAAATGCAGGTAATGAGCATCAATTTTGCAGCTAATTACAGGTACCTAGCTTAATAGAGCGCTTACTTTCTTGAACGCCAAAATGAAATAGAGAATTTTTGATAAACTTCATAATTCACACTTTTTTTTCCATGGCATTGATATGGCAAGACATTGTGAGTGTGCGAAGCTTTTCCGCATTTTCATGATATATGAACTCAACAAAACGTCAAGTTTTTCCATTATGATTTAGTGCATTTGTTTTATTTGTGTGCTACGTTCACGTTCATGATAAATTCGGTTGAACGTAGGAGCAGCGCTTGTTGCAAACAAGCATTTTCGCTCATATTTTTCATCGTGAAAATCCTTTTAAAATCGCATACGTGCTGTAATTCACTGGCGGGTGCACGGCAGCTGGAGTGTTGATATGTGTTGCACACCGGAGAACACTGAACGCGACCCAACAACATACCAAACATTCACCATGGTTATGTTGAATGAAATGCAACTAATTGTAAAAAGCATCCTGAATTTGATACTCTGACACAACTGAAAATTATGCGCCATTATGTGGGTTTTCATATATTCCAGGCAATATTATGGGCAAAGTCATTCGGGAATTCCAGAGAGCGAGATACAGAGACGGTATTTTTTTTTCTCGTTGATGCTGTTGTTTTTGTTGTTGTTCGTCTGCTAGGTGCCATTTTTTGGTGCAGGTTAGAGACCATGCAGCACTGTGTGATCACAAAGGGAAAATGAAATTAATTTCAGTTTGAATCACATTCATTTGGCGTAATTCGTTTGTCATTTTTTGCGTACTATGTGTGCGGGTACATAGGAGCTGTTCTTCGAGCATAAGAGCAACGGGGAAAAAAAATCCATAGCAACGGAGAAAAAATCTATAGCAACTGTCGGCTGCTGTAATGACATTAAAATTCACAAAGAGAATTTACATGCTTTCAAAGCACAAAAACGTTTTTGATTTTTCCGTGTCTCTGGCTTAGAACAAAGTGATTAAAGAGTTTTTGTATGAGTTCAATATTGTTTTTGTCAAAACCAAAAGCAAAATGATGAGAATGGCAAAGAAAGTTCATTAGATTTTGAAGCCATGCCTGAATCATCTTTACTCCGTTATTTGTCGGAAATTGTCTTGTTTGGACGACGTTTTCATCTCGCGTGTGTCATTTAAGCATGTACCACATAATTAAAGCAGTGGTCAAAGCAATTATCGGTTCGTGTAATCGCTGGATTTTGTGTGATTTTCCTTTTGGCTGGTTTTTATACGAAAGCGAGAGGATCAAAGTCGGCAAAAGAATGTTCCTACCATAAATCGCATGATGTGATATATGTTAGCTCACTGCCTAAACAAACGTTTTCCGTATCTGGAGGAAAAGAGTTTTTTTAATTAAAATCCTGGTATGTCACACATAACGATTACTAAACATGCCGATTTCGCTACGCGGAAGGTTGCACAATATGAAGCCACGCATCGATAAAACACTTCACTGAAAATGTTTGAATATTTTTTTTATCTTGTACAGAATATACCGTGCATGCACAGTGTACACTGGAGCTCACTCATACTTGGGCTCAAACATTTCAAAACTTTTTCCTTATGCCTTTTACAAAGTAAGTATGCTTCAGCACTTGGCTATGCCTTTGTCTTTGTCTACGTTATCACGACGCTATCAGCCGCACCATCGTTAGTCTAACCTTATTATCGCTGTTTCTGTTGCACGCAGAACACCGTTTAAATACGGAAACTCAAATAGATTTGCCGTTTAAAAACAGAAAACAACCGATAAAAAATGAGACAAATCGTGTGTGTTCTGGTGATACTCAAAAAGCATTTCTAGTAGAAATGTTCAACAAAACAACTGTAGGTCTACTTATGCGGCAGCTGCAAAAGAAATGCTAAACACTATTCAACAAACACAACAACATTTTCGGTTTGGAATGCTTACGCTGGCCCTCATACCATTTTAACATGTTCCAATCAAACCATTGCTTCTATAGTATAGCATAAGTGTTTCGACTGGCAATTTTTGAAACATTTCACACTTCCTATTTGCAATGTAAAACACTGTGATGAATGTTCACTTTTACATTGATAACATTCACATCGGCACCTTCGCTTCATGTCATTTGACAAATTCAATTAGAAATTCACTTTCAAATCAAGCACAGTATCAATAGGTAAACTTTGCACTATTTTCCATACACTAAATGTGATTTCGGCTCAAAATTGCGTATTTTCGATCATTCTGGAAAGTTATTTGAAGCAACTCATGCGAATGATTTAATCCCCTGACAACGTTTTTCCCCTTCGTTTTCATTGAATTTACCGCTTTCTCTCTTCCTCTTTTTCGCGGAATCTCACGTCATTGAACTAAATTAATTCCCGTCGATACAGTGCCTGTAATTTTGGTGTTCGGTCGCTCATTTTTACATGTCTTGTACGATTACTTTTTATTAGAATTGTCTATAGATGCGAAGCGCATATCTATGGATGCTTTATGGCCCATGTGCATAAATTTGTATTATGAATGATTGGAAAAAAATTGAATTGATTGAATACTTGCGATTTGGACAAGCACATGCATGTTCAAGACATGGGGCTCTGTTGCTTATCGTATCTTGGAAAGAGCGGCATTCGATCAAACTGAAATAATGGCAAAATAGATTCCAAATGAAGTTGAATATCGCCTCTGAATTTGACGTATATAAATTAGAGTGTGTGTGTGTGTGTGTGTGTGTATGTGTTATGAAAGTTAACATTTGGTTTTAGTGATAAATTACCGTGTACGTATCATCATGCACATATTTGTTCGCCCCGTGTGCGTATTCATCATTTTGCACATACCTTTTTTTCTTCTCTTTACTCCCATATGCCGTCAAAATGCGGCTAAATCGGAGCCAAAGCCACACGAAGTCGCACGAAGTCAATGGGGCTAAAATGAACTTAAACACTTTGTTGTTGCTTCTGTTGTTGTCATTCTTTGTTTTTTCTTCTCTTTCTCTTTCGCTCTCTCATTCGCGCTCTCGCTCTCCCAACCCAACCAAAAAGCTAGCACATATAATCACGTTTCTAAAAAGCTATAAATATAGAATCTTCAAATATCGACCCCATTCTGCCCACACAAAGTCAGGCAGCAAAAGTTCATGAACCATGTAATCACGCAGATAAATTATTATAATATACTTATTATGTGCTACATATTTTGAGTATACGAACGCAAAATGCCTGTACGTTGCGGCGCAATGCTAGTCACATTGAATTTACTGATATTCTTTCGAAAAATGTCATATTGTTGTGCTCTTTCTCTCGTTTCCTAGCTACGCCATCTGCGTTTCTTCAACTTTCTTCATTACTGACCCAAAACGCATATACAAACAAAGTTGTTCAACGCAAACATGCTATCAAGATGTAATAACATCCAAAAACATTGTAGGTTCGAAATTAAAATTTGACCAAATAAAAATTGGTAGATTCAAAAGTGCCTACCATCTGGCGAATCCACCAAAATCGACCATAACTCTACAAGTGGATATGGTTATGCCAATACTGACAAGTGTGGACAAACGCACAATCCATTGAATACTCTTCTTATTAGTCCAAGATTCAATTTCACTCTTGATTCTCCACTTTCAATAGATAAATCGCCAACACTTCAGCTAATTTCTTTGCTGCTTGAAAATTATGACAGAGATACTATAGACGCTATGCCATCAAGTGTACAACGTTTGACGCACATAAAACACTTGACGTAGTCATTTGTTTTTCCCCACACGTATGAAATGGTTAAATTTCCTCTTCCGCTAGAAAATGATATGGTTTCGTTGGTTTAATAGGAAAAACGGTCTATGTACCGTTCCTAGTATATAATATGTATGTGCATTTTTAGTTGTTATCTGCTTAAAATGTCGTCACGATTTCAAAAAGGTATACACTTTTGAGTCATAAATGATCCATTTCGGAAGCCAACGCGATAATGATCCATAAGCCTTACTCATGTTGATGAACAGTAGATCCGTTATGGAAATACATGCACACACACTGGTTTCATTGTATGAAAAAAAGCTCAAATTAAAAAAAGAAAAAAAAATAGCAGAAACTTTGAACGTGAAAAATACAAAAAAGTAAATGAAGACGATTAAGTTAAGCACATTATGATTTGGCATCATATACTTACTAGTATACAAACAGGTGGAGAAAAAAAATTGCGGAAACGAAGTCAAAATACGACCAATTCATTTGGGTTCTTACACACTGATCCATTAGACTTTTTTGTGAGAATTTTTGCGCATGCATTAATTTCTTGTGAATAATTAAAGCGTGAGACATTTATTTAAGCGTAATTAAGCTGCAATACCAAATCCTAAATCAGATGTACTTCCCTCCCCTTCTTATTCACCGTTGAACGTGCTTACGCATCAAATGGTAAGAAATAAATGGAAACCGTCTTTCTCTCTCGTAGATGCATTACATACTTGAAGTTACATTATTATTATGGCAATGGGAAGCGATTTTCATTTATAAGTGACTAAAAAGTCACGTAGAACTCATATTCGCAGCGGAAGTTCATATCGCACAATATCCCACACACACACAGAGAGAGAGAGAGAGAGAGAGAGAGAGAGAGAGAGAGAGAGAGAGAG
>NW_022601467.1:12540080-12599077 GCF_009176505.1 Sitodiplosis mosellana | reverse complement strand
GAGAGAGAGAGAGAGAGAGAGAGAGAGAGAGAGAGAGAGAGAGAGAGGCGCATACACTACAAAATCCAGCAAGCCCTGATGCGTCTAATCCACTTTAGTACTTCCAATCTATGAGAAATGTGTGATGGCATTTCTTTTGATTAATGTTTTCTTCTATTTGCATATGCATATTTCATCGCAGAAGTCGTTCATCCGGAATATCGGCTACGGAGTCTGTCGCATCATTGAATATTTCAATTTTCGTGAGTGAAAAGTCTTATTTAGATTGCATTCGTTCGATTGCCGCTTTGCGAAGGCGATGGTGCCTCAAAATGCTTTTATTTGCATGAACTTGAATGATTACTACAATTCGAGTGAAATCGAGAGAGAAGAAATAAGACCACAGAGCGTCGCTTCGCTCCTTTCTGCGTTCTTGAGTTTTTAGTTACTTATTCTATTTTGTTGTTTCACAACAAACTATTTTTTGGCGCACTACATGACATATATTTCATCAAAGTAACTTCGAAGTAATATATTTATTTGCAACAAAGTACAGAAAAAAGATTCTCAGTTATTTCAAAAATGAATTACATGATCTTGGTTTTATTTCTTTTTTGAAATATACTGCCACTATTTAAATTAAATAAAAAATATGAGCATAAAATTCAAATTCACCATAATTTGTTTCATCAATCAAAAAGCATTAAGAAAAAAAAGCAGATTAGTAGCTTTACATTTCATGTAGTGCTAAGGAGGGAAAAAGAGGAGAGAGAGAGAGAGAGAGAGGGGGGGGGGGGTAGAGGAGATTAGACAAAAACAACGGTTGCACACTTGATGGAATCTTAATAAAAGGAAATGTGCAGAACAGATCATTACGATTAAACGACTCGAAGTACGACATTCAGATAAAATGTGTTTTGCTGTCTGTGGGCACGGTGTTTGTGTACTGGAAATCACATTACATCTTCATTTTTAGATACGTTTCCGTGTATCGAGTGTGTGTACGTGAGTGTGCGCGCAACCTCCTAAATCCACCTCAATAAATCGGTTTGATGTTCGTTTTGGTTTTGTTTTGGCTTTGGGTTTGTTGCGATATAAACATAAAAACGTAAAGACGCTTTTGCGAATAACACGTTGGATTTTGTGTGTGTGCTTCCAGGTGAAACATATTATCGAATGGGTGAGAGATATCGAGTTTTCGCCAACGCGCTAGATTCGTTTAATGTCCATAATATCAGCTGTGTGTAGTTAGTTTTGTGGCAAAGACCTTTTTTTTCTGTTTAGCACATGACGTTTATTTTGATGCAGAATGACAAACCAAATGGATTTTCACATTCATCAAATCTTTCGCAGAGGTTACAAGGTACCAACTGAAATCTTCGGTGATTCTTTGGCATGCATCAGACGAAGAAAGCGAAAAGAGTGAGATAGACTGAGAAATAAAAGGAAAAACAAATTAGATAGAAAGAAGTCAGAGTGCAACCTCGCTCACCAAAATACCTTTCGTATCGGCCGACAAAAGTAACAAGACATATGTCTTCGCATGAATATTTATGGCTACAGTGTGATACATTTACTGATTACGGTACATATTGATGTTGCAAAAACATTGGGCCAAAAACCGAAAGCAGTGAAAAACTGTTTTTGGTATCATCGTGAGCACCACGAAGGGAAAAAAGCAGTATGAGTATTTATGCGGCGGTACGATCTGTGTGTTGTGTATTGGGTAGTCTCTGGGAACGAAGCAATATTTTACGGATATTGCATTACTCATAGTGATGGTGATAACGAACAAATATACGGCGGATCGTAATGAAAAAGTAACGAAAAGCCAACGAAGGAGCAAAATCAATGGGAATAGCGTGTGGAAAAAGAAAATCGACGGCATTTGGAAAGACGAAAACGAGAAATAGACAAAAAGGAATATTTCACATGTCATTTGGGTCAACTATTTTTACTTCATGCTCAATACACCTCGTCGTGCAAATGTTCGTGCAGCCCGAATAAGGATCTGAAATACAAATTTGTCGTTTGATTTTATAACGGTAAGCACACGTTCTTCACACTGAATTACCTGCCGAAAAAGTGGAAAGCAGAAAATATATTCACATTCACATACACAAATCCGACAACTCATTGTTGGCATTTGATACATTACAAGCAAGCACAAAAAAAGCTGATAAATTCCATTGAGTTGGTTGGCAAAATTCAACAAGAGGGAATCAGAGAGCAAATAAAAATACCGATAACATACTTAAAGCATGTACATTTAAAGGCTAAAGGTTGGTAGCGTCAAGATACCGAACATAACATAAAACACCACAACGCTTTTTTTGCGCTCTCTGTCACTTCCTTGGCAAGGTAAAACATTAAGGAAATATTCATGTTGCTTCACAGGTTTTTGCTCTCTATAATATCGCGCCCGTTGTACCTATGTTTTTTGACTGCACAACGTGTTGCTAAATGGATTGATGTATTTATGTTGTGTGTGTGTGCTTTCGTTCGTTGTGCACTGTATAAACTCACAATTATTTTTAACGAGCATGCAAACTTCATATCGGAAGCAAAATAAACTAAATTAGCAACTATGTGCAATGTTGAAATATTTCACCACATTTCATCACGAGAGCAAGCGAGCGAACGACAGAGAGAGAGAGAGAGAGAGAGAGAGAGAGAGAAAACGAATATCAAAAAAAGAGAGAACTCATCGACTCATTCCATCCAAAATGTATAATGCGCGAAACATCCGCGCGACGAAAATCGCAAAAACCGTGCAAATAGTAATGGTGAAAACTGAATCGTTTCAGCCGAAATAAACGAGCACGTACACTCAGCAACAGCACATATCTTCAAATCGCATTAGTCGATGTTAATCGTTTACAAGCCAACTGAATTTTGTAGAATAACGAATGGCATCCGTTTGTAAACATCAAATATCATTTGGCTGTGCAAAGAGAGTGAGTGAATGGATGGGTGGGGGGAGAACGCGAGAGTGAGCGGGAGAGAGAACGAGAATTGAGAGCAAACAAGATGGGCGAACCTGCAAGTACTAACCACGATTCTGGGCAATGATTTTCCTTGTAAATGGAGTGAGAAAGCAAGTCGGAATGCATGTTGAATGTGGAAGTGCTATTCTGTCAATATTAATGGAACAAAAAGTAATGAGTTTCACACTCGCACTCATTCCCACTTTAACATACACACACAAACACATTGACGAAACATGAATTTGAGATGAAATGCAAAGGAAAATTTGTTCACACGAGCAATTCTATAGCGCAATGAATGCGCACGAGCGCGTTCACTAGAACATGCATGTGACATAAATTGAAGTCTAAAAACACATACAGTGAAAGAGAGAGAGGGAGAGAGAAAGAGAAAGAATGAAACTTCAAAACATTAAAAATCAAAACTAACAATTATGCGCGCGAGCCAAAGCGAATGGAAATTTAATTTTCACGACGAAATAAAAATTAAAATCCGCACGAAAAGCGGCAATCATAAACAGAACTGTACAACGGTTCCCATTGCATTGCAAGCGAACAAGTAGAACAATAAAAATCCCATATAAATAATGCCAATCGCATGCATGAACATTACGAACGTTTGCGTTTCGGTTTTATTTTCCCTTTATTTTCTCCATCGGATTTGAAATTAAATGCCTGACGTGCAATGCCATTAATGTGTACGTTGTTAGTTCTGATGATCATTTACGTTCAACAATAAGAAAATTACATTACATAGCAACAACATTCGCTATAGATTTTCTCTCTCACTCTCCTGCGCGCTCACCGGAATATCGGAAAGATGAAAAATAGAAATGGAATAACGCATTTTCAATCGAATGCAATTATAATCTGTTTGCATTGATTGGTGAACACGATTGGTGAGCTTGGGCTTCATCAATTATGTGTGCGCGTCTCAAATCATACATATGACATCGAAAATGTGCTCCAACATTCATACAGAACCATCTATTTTCAGCTATCTAAATATAGTCCTGGCATGAAATGAGCAAGAGCCAAGGGTCGACCACACTTTCTCATTGCTCTCTTGCTCTCCGTGACTCTTTCTCTTTCTCCCTCTCTTCCTCTTTCGCTCATTCTGGTTCATTCTTGAATAATTAAGGAAATTGTGGTTCAACTCAAACCTATAAAAGTGGTGGCCATAAAAAAGTGGTCAATTTATTGAGACGATGGAGCGGCACGCCTTTCCATGCCTCATGTAAACAATTCTTCATGAAAAACAAATAAAATATTGGTAGTGGATCGTTTTTGTTCGCTTTATTAGAAATTGAAACCTGTTCTAAGGTTAAAAATGGATAATTGCGAAAGTTGCGATGATGTATTCGATTCGATGTTTCGTCGTTATTACGTGTTCCAATTATGTGAATCGCACTTTCAAAATAATCATGTTAAAACTAAAAGTAGAATGGAATGAATATCGTCGCTATTCAAGCATTAAAATCAATTTCCAGCAACTGCTGTAGTATCGGTACGAATTGAATCCGATTTTTATGCCAATGCAAAAGCGAAACCAAATCGGTGGTAATTTTCGCAATTTTTATTTAATTTCAGCGTTATGGAAACGTCGCGCTTTTGTGTCGATGAAATGTGCCAATGGAACCATTTAAACTGGCTGGAATGGCACAAAATTGACGTCTGAATGTCGGTGTTATTGCGGTGAAACGTCTCACTTGTGATTTAATCAATGCGATAGATATTCGATTATTTATTCAAAAGCCCATTCACCAGAATGTTATATGTCTCCCTTTCTCACCCACTCTCTTTCTCTCTCGCTTTGTGTTGTTTCATTCTCCCTCACTCGGCACAAATAATTTTGGAATTACACCCAGCGGAGATGATGCTGTCAACCGATGAGCATTGAGCATACTTGTGTGGTTGTTGTGATTTTTTATGGCTGAAGTTCTCGAGACGAACGAATTTTGTGGCGCGGGAAAAAATTATATTCAAAAATGAAATGAATTATCCGCATTGACTTTATTTCGGGTATTAAAAACGGAGAGAGAGAGAGAGAGAGAGAGAGAGAGAGAGAGAGAGAGAGAGAGAAAGAGAGAGACATTTTGGCAATGAGATGACACATCGCATGTTTGTGACAGCAAAAACGGAATGAAAAATGTGCAATAAAAATTTATCGAATACTGAATACTGAATACCACGTTCTGTCTAAGCCATTTCCATTTGGAATTACTTTGATTGTCGATGGCAATTTTTGTTTTTATTTTGTTTTTTTTTTGGTTTTATTTATCTTTTTTTTCGTTCTGTTCGTCAGTATACGTCGTTCGACTTTTGCATTCGCATTTCACAAAATTAGAATTTCGATCAAGTTAGAATATTTACATTTGCACGTTATATAATTATAGTTGGATTTGCATAAGCAATGGAAGGCAGAGAGAGAGAGAGAGAGAGAGAGAGAGAGAGAGAGGGAGAGGGAGAAAATAAAAGTCAAGAAACCTCGGGTTATAACAAAAAATTCCTTTCGTTGATTTCTAACCAGCCAACTTATTATTAGTATACAATGTGCAGATTTATTTTTGGCGTATTGACATACGAGAGATGATTTGTGGCATTTGTACACACATCAAACACAAGAAAGAAAAAGAATGGAATAATATTGTTGCGGTTTTTTGTTTGTTTAATTTTCAAACTATGGCAAACTTCAATCCAAAACGACCTACCACATTAACTTATTCCAATTTTATTTGAAACCGATCGTTACAAACAACAGAAATTCCAACAATATTTGCAAAAATCACACAACGCTTTTTAAAATAGAATTGTAAAACTATAACATCAAGCGGCTAATGTAGTTCATTATTTTGATTGGTCGTTTTTCATTTTCTGAACTCGCGCTGCTTCGGCGTTTTGTGTTTTCTCTCGCTCTGTCTCTCTCTCTGGTATTTGTTGTTTTTGTTTTGTTTTGCATTTCACAAGCCGTCTTTGTTCCGCTTCTTCGAGCTGAACAAGAGCCATATAATTTGAAGTAAATAATCATAGGCCACACCATTGATGTTGCTTTTATGACTATTTTTCACGCGAGCTCCATTGAAATTCGGAAATTTATCAATAATTGGTGTCGAAGGCAACTCCGAACAGAGTTTGTCTTGGCGCTGAACGCGCCTCAAGGCAATTTTCATTCCGACGCCTCTCAGTGATTCGAATGGAACGTCTTTGAAATGTTTACATTGTTTCCCGGAACATAAGCTCGACAGCCGGCTCTTCGAATGAGCGCTATACTGGTTTTTGTTTATTCTTGGAAAAATAATATTTTTTCTGTGTTTAAGATGCGAATGCAGTTTTGAATCCAAGCAAGACATCACATTTATTGAATTTGAGAGAAAAGAAAACAGTGAAATCGATATTAATGAAACGTTGCAACATTTTCGATTGAAGTTGCACAATGTATTTTGGTGGTGGTTTTGAATTTTCGTTGCCAACAATAATTTTCGTCTTAAATGAGGAAATCGACTAAGAGTGAATGGCAATGTCGGAGAGTGTTTTTGGAACTTTGTCGATAAAGGCGTGTGTGTGTGTGTGTGTGCGTGTGTGTGTTGACGGATTTCAAGAATCTCCATCTGAAATATGTGTATGCTTGAGGAAACAAATGCTTTCGGCTTATCGACTTCTTTTCTTTTTCTCTTTTTCTAAGTGCGGCACAGCAATTTGAGCATCATCGCGATTACATTTGTTTTGGCTCACAAATCTCTACCTCTTCCGCTCTCTCTCTCGCTCTCCCACTCATACATTCCATCCACATGTTTTGATAATATATGCTGCTAGTTTTTCCCTTATCCCATGCCAGACCATAACAAACGCACACACAACACTAATATTACGAATTATTAATATTGGTTGCGAGGAGTTCAAGACGCAACTTAGACATACTTTGGTGTTGATGGCGTTGTGTGTTGGCTCTGTATGTGTGTAGCACGGTATCGTAATATACGTTGTATTGCATGCAGCAAAGAACAAATTGCCCATGTTCGTATGTTCGCACATGACACATTTATAATGTTTACAAGAGTCGAATGCTTGTACCCCCAGAAATTTATGTGTAACAAAGTACAGTGAGCATATACAGACTCAAATCCACACAGTACAGATATATCCATTTTCATGCTCATTTTCGGGTGGCGAGAGGCGACCAACTTGGAATCACACGCACAACAGGCACACGCACAGTCGCACATACACTGCAAACAACCGCATAAGATCATCAGTTCACCGACCACGAATATTTATTGCCATGAAATTCGCAATGCCAACGGAATTAAGCGTGTTTTGTGCTGTTGACTTTCATTATATTGTGCGCTCGAGAGCAGCACACAATCGAATGGTGGCTAACAATCAGTCACTTGGCATAAGTTGGACATTTTTATGAATTCTTCAAAATCGACTTTGCTTTCATGCTTCTTCTGAACAACCAATGTCCCGTTTCATTTTCGACTGTACTTCCCTTTATTTGAGTATTGTTGTTGTTGTTTTAGTTTTTATTGATGGAGCTTTCATTGCGAGGAAAAGATCATTAGTATGTGTGCTCAATGTGCATACCGTTGTCCTTCTATCTGCTTTGCCATTTTCATTTAGTAGAACGGTTTTTTTCACCATAGTTTTTCTTATTAATTCCATCTACAC
Source organism: Sitodiplosis mosellana (assembly GCF_009176505.1). Classification (NCBI taxonomy): domain Eukaryota; kingdom Metazoa; phylum Arthropoda; class Insecta; order Diptera; family Cecidomyiidae; genus Sitodiplosis; species Sitodiplosis mosellana. Next base: position 12,591,443 of record NW_022601467.1, on the reverse strand, counting down.
TATACAATGGCAATACTGAAAGCTAACGATCGTGCATTTGGAATGTTTTCTATTTGTGTTTCTTTTTTCATCATCTTCTGTTGCGGACTTGTTGTTTCTTTTGCCAGTGCCATTGCTTTTGTCATTCGGTGCCATTAATGCCTTGTAGCTGGTGTTATCTTGCCTGGGACAAATATCAACGTAAACACGCCATCATGCATTTTTCCCCATTGACAAAGTGTCTCATTCTATCTTTCCCATGCTCTCGCTCTTTTTATTATTGTTGTTGTTGTTGTTGTTGTTGTTGTTGTTGTTGTTGTTGTTGTTGTTGTTGTGTACTTCGGTTCGGTTCGTTCGCTTCGCTTCACGATGTGCTTTCGTTCGCCCATTTGCTTATTTACGCATTCTGTCTTTTTTACTTGTATGTTATTCTCGGAGCAGAAGCTTTTATCGTTATCGCCTTTTTACTCACTTATGCGATAAGGAATGCGAACCGCTGCAAGCGCTGTCCATTGTACCATTGACCAAATAATAACCGTAATAAAATATTTTGAAGAAGATACTTGATTTCGTTAGTGTCATCTTCAACATTGTTGCACAATCGTTGTCATTAAGATAGAAATGATGCTTGCAGTCCGAGTGGCCGAATGCTTTTTGGTTTTGTTGTAGATGAAACCCAAAGACCCACTCAATCCAAACAAGAAAACCATGTGCAAACTGAGCGCATCAACAATAAATTGTGTGTCGGTTTTTGTTCCATTAGCTATTGAGAGACAAATGACGAAAGTTGAACATCATTTGTAATTTATAAATTTATAATCAGAAGTCTGAAACGAATTTTCTGTTGATTTTGCTTTTGGCTTCCATTCATCAAGCCCTGCTTACGAATTGTTCACGTTTTTGTTAGACTGCGATGAAAGATACTGAGATACTGTGTGTGCGTGTGCGTCACACACATGTGACGCATGGATGTTAAACAGCAGCAACAGCGCGCGCGTCCGATAAATATCGTCATCGTAAAAATGTATGCGCCCGGATACACACACACACACAGCACTAAACCAGTTTCATTCGCCTTCATTTTAATCTCTGGTCATTATTTGCGTTTCCCTCACAATCCATTCCGTCTTTCCAATTTTCATCTTTTTATCGACGTTTTTGTCTTTGTCTCAGTTATCTCATAATGATTAATTAACAAAGCGCAAAAAGGGCAAAAACAACAACCAAAAGGAGAACGTTCTCTTCTTTTTCTCTTCATCTCTCTCATACACACACACAAAGCAGAGATTCAATCCTCGAAGCAATGGATTACACACGGATAACAATACGACAATAACAAAATGGAAAAGATAGAGGGAAAGGCAACGTTTTCAAATGAAAGCTGGCAAGAGCTTGTGAGCGCAAAAAATAGTCTTTTGAAATAAGACACATAATTCGTCACAAGGAGATTCTTCTATTTATTTTGCTGTTGAGCGAGCGCTTCATAATTTTAAGTATACGGAAAAAAATGTACACCGTAAAATGCGAAATGTTTAATGATTCTCACCTAAAAAAAAGCACAAAAAAACCCGGTTTGTTATCAGTGAGAGTGTGAGGAACAGAAAACTGCCATTCTTTTTAAAAAAACATCCTTAAATTCCTCGACAACAATCTTGACGATGTGATTTCCCGTTCCGTTGCCCATAAATCGCTCTCATTTCGACGTAATGAGAATGTTCTGAAAATATTAATTAATTAAAAACCATAAACACGGTTATATTAACCCTGTGTCGCCCGCTAATTCTTTTCGCAATTTCAATTTTCATTCCGTTTGTTCATTGCGTTGAATATTCACCGCCGACGATAACATTTTTTCCATCCTCGAAAAGTGAATGATATTTTTTATCACTCTCCCTCTTTCTCTCTGTCTCTCTCTTTCTCTTTCGACTGACTGCAGATTGGCTCGCATTTCCAACAAGAATTTGAATATTCTCGTTGAACGTAATTTCGGAGAGACGATTCTCCGGTGACTCCATACGAACGCATGTCCGGTAAAAGATAATTTTTCAAGCATAAAATGCCCCTTATCTCAAAGGCATTCGGAATCCAATTCCGTTTAGGCCATTAGCGGGAAAAAAAATAGCAAACTTGCTTGCATTCCAATCTCGATGAACTCGAGTTGAGATCGTTAAAATGATTGTGCTTATAACTCAGTGCCTTAATGTTCAATGCCCAGCTGGTGGTTGACTGACTGGCTAGTAAGTAGACTTGACTATGACCGACAAATGAAATGCCAGAGCACAAATTCAATGAATTTGAATATAAATTATAGTAACGGCGCGTGCGATCTGGGCACTATCAGAGGAGCAGAGAGAAGAAGAAAAAAACCACCAGCAACAACAAAATCAAACAAACGAAAGAGATAAATAAAAAATGGCAGTTGCGAGAGAGGTAGAGAAAAAGAGCGATAAATCGATTTCCGGGAACAAAACTGCTTTTCCATTATAATATCCTGTTAATCGATTTTTCATTGTAAACAGCGATGATGATGTCAACGATGACGACGATAAAAACATCAGGTAAACTTCGTTCGTGTTTGTACACATGCACACCATTTTGCATGCCGATTTTATAGGCTGCTCAGTATTCATATCCATAAAACGAGGCTATTTAGCATGTTTCTTTTTTTTTTCTACACTGTATTCAATATTCTATGGTCAATGGAGCAAAATGTGCATCGTACGGCTGACTACGTTCTCCGTTGTTGCGATTCGAATGGAATGGCACGCTTTGCATGCTTTGCGACATCTGATTCACATTCGATAATAAAATACGTGCAAATTTAATTTTAGTTCATTGCTTGGCGTTATCTTCCGTTATTTTATATCTATGCCTATATATTATTGTGTGCGAGTGTATGGTTTTTCTTTTTTTTTGTTGTGATGTGCTGCGATCATAATATATATACATAAACATATACATAATATCGGCAATGCAGAATCAAATGACATAAATCGGAACGTCTCATGTTTGCCTTTGATTTGTTTGCTCTGATAGTAAAATTGCGATAATTTTGCTTACGTGCAGCTGTACCGTGAATTAAATTGCATCGGAAAAAGTGGATTTCTCGCATGGAATCATCATCATCATCAGAAATTATTTTAGATGCGAAATGTTCGTGCTTCCAATATCTTCCTAGTTGTGTGTGGCTTTTTTTTATTTGCTGGAAAATGTTCCGAAATTGAAAAAGCAAAACAGATTACATCAGCTTGGTATTCATATATACTTGACGCATGTACAATGTACGTATAATGCCAACTTCTGGCCATCCATATGCGAGCTAATGTTAGGTTAGCCTGCTTCGGCTCGAACTGTTCGGAATCCGTATTCGAGATAGAATGTGGGAGGGAGATAGCGTGCGGGGAAGGAAAGAAGAAGCCAAAGCCAAAAACGAGAGATAAGAAAAAGTCCATTTCAATAAATAATTACTCAATAAAACGAACTACTTTGATGCAATTACAGTGGGCTGCATGTGACTGTGGCATGCATACAGATATGCAGACATATCAAATTTTGCTGAGATACGATTTACTAACTCTTAACACGCAATAAATGCTCCCGTTGAATATACAGTAAATATATGCACGCGCGCTCAATCCATATAATACGTGAACATGCCGTGTTTGGAGGCCTGGATTGAGTGCAAAATATGCAACATGCTCGTGTATGCCACACACTCTCTCGCTCGAGCTCAAAGTATATTCTTGATGATTTTCTTTAATACTTAAGCTCTCTGCACCGAATGCAAGCATTTTCGAGCATGTGTATGCACCAATGCCCTATCTGTTGTGGTGTGCTTTCAACACTCAGCTCGGCCCGTGTGGTTTCTACACGGGTTTTTTTATTGCCTTTGCCTTTTTCTCTTTTCGTTGCATTTCAGTAGCTACTCTTACATTATTTTCCTCTATATTCCGAACATTAACATCAAAGCGAATAAAAAAAAATTAACTCCGGAAATTTTTTTGTGGCATGTTGTCCTGATAAACATGTCTAACAAATTGCTGGCAAAACCGATGAAAGAAACAGACGACTAAAACGATGCTTACAACGAGAAACAAAACGCAAATAGAAAGAGTTCCTATTACGTTTGCCGCTTTTGAAACGGCTGTGAAAGTGAACGAATGGATGGAAAAAGATATATGTAAAGGCAGAAAAAAGAAATGAAAGGGAGCTAGAGAGACATGGTTCTAAAGGTGTGAGTAAGACGAATGTCGAAAATGGAAAGTGAAAATGAACGAACAGTCATCGTAATTTAGTGATGTAATTACGGGCACTTTGAGTTTTGCAAAGTGAAATTACAGAAACGCCAACGAACAAAGAATACGTTCAGTAAAATGCTTTCAACGTTGGTTGCCACCGTCGTCAAACGATGACTACAACGTACGCTCCAACCATCATCCATAAAAAGAAATGCAAACAAATTAACAAAGCAAAGCACAATTCGTGTATCGCATTACAGGCCATTTTAGTCGTTTCACTGAGCTTATAATATGGACACATTACCATACAAATTTTTAGAAAGTACGTTAAAATCGTTTGCTGGTAAATCTGGGGGGAAGCTTGAAATAGCGATAAAATAAATTTTTCTCTGTTTATGTTTTTCTGCTTGTTTGCTGCAAAAGCCGCCGAAAATGAAACGAACACGGCGCGGCGCACACATAGCAAAAGCAATAGATCATCTTCTCTTCTGTTTTCTTTTTATTTTGCGGGTCGAATCGAAATTGTTGTCCTTGCAACACATAAACAATCAGAACTCATCAACATTACACGAATATTTCATATGCGCACACAACAGAGTGAAATGAGCAGATAACAATAAAGTCGAAAAAAATATAAATGGTTAAGCTCTGTATGAATAGTAAGTAATAAAAATTAATGGAGAAATATCAGCGAAATGATTATGCATAATATTTGAAGCAACATAACAAAGAAAGAGATGTGAGCATAAGGAGCCATCATTACTCGCGTACTTATGACACACAATAATGGCAGCGCAGCGCTTGACGAGCTTTGCACTGCATTGTGGTATGTGATTAAACGGACGACGAACAAACGAGTACGCACACATCATCCGCGAAGAAGTGCGCGACTTATTTGCAAGTCAATGCCAATGTGACGTATAAATTATGATCGGCAACCTCATGCTAATGAGCGAACACTGTTTGCTACACAACAGAATAAATATTGTACGCTACATGCACACAAAGATAAACATAAACACTCACACACCACGTTATTATCTAATTAGTCTTGAAATCTTGTAAGCCAACGTTCATATTTTCTTCTGTCGCTTTTTTTCGGTATATTTTCGTTTTTTTTTCTGTACTGTTGACGTGAACTGCGCCTGTTTATATGTTTTTGTTACGCTAGTTTTGATTTCAATTAAGATAAATGATGGTTTTATTGGTGCCAATTGCAAGCATCAACCGACAAATGATCAAATTTCGCCAAAAAAAATTACAAAGCGAATTCCTGTCGTTATTTATAGCTTTGACAGTGAATTTGCTTGTCATATTTGAATTTTGTAATTTTTAATTCAAATAAAACAATCACACACAGACAGAATGAATTCGTGTGCACACACACACACGCACACATACCGAACACTGAGTGATATTTCACTTTCTTGCTCTGAGAACCAAAAAAACCAGCGAGAGAAACTCAGAGTCATTTGTGATTGCATTTGACAATGAATAATCTTTACTCTATCGATTAGTTAATTTTAGCTTACCATTCTTTGTTTTTATTGCGCTCTGCAGCACTCGTCGCAATTTCGTTCATTCCCTGTGAAGACAACAACAACAAAGTGTTAATCGCTAGCTTAATTGATATTTCATATGATTCATCGTAGTAATTTTAATTTTAATTTCTTACAAAACAAACATAGCTTTTGTGGTCGATTATGAATGGCACATTCAAGCGAAATGAACATAAAATTTATCAACAAAATTAAGAAAAATGAAGAAATACATGGAAAGAGAGAAAGAGAGAGGGGGTAAACATACAGCCTGGAAACTTGCCCCAACATAAATCTTGATGCATGCAGTTAATACGTTATAAAGTTGTCAGACATATAGTACACACCCGTCTCTATATAATTTATTAAGCTATGGAAAATGCCTGGGAATAAGTGAGACTCACAATTTCACGATTAATATCGGTCTGAAAATATGGTTTGCTTGCTGCACCACCAACAGCAGCAGCAGAGGCGATGAAACAGTTTGCATAAGCATGCTTGACAAGCATTGCTTGTTTATCAGTCCCAAATGCAACGTGTTGAACAACTCAATAAAACGTCGACCGTTATGCATCATCTCAATTTCGGTGCTGTCAAGAGAACACACTTTTAAGAGCATACGTAAAAACGTGAAATTTTCGTTGTGTCAATTTGAATTTTCATCGTGAACTGGCAAACTGAATACTTCAGCATAAATTTATATCATTAGGTGGAACTTCGGAATTCCTTGGAAAAACACAGAGCTTTGTCAAGGAACTTTTCGCATTGTTTCATAGTAGGTTCAATCAAGTTCAAAATAAGGAATATTCTTTGTGAGTATTTTGTACTTAATAACCTCCACCGTAATGATGGCATGCACCGAGACATCTCACGCTCTCTCACTCTTCCCACGCAAAAAAATTTCACAAATTCGTGTACAGCAAGATCAATCATGGCTCCGCTGATTTTTTTCTTCTTCAAATGTGCTAGCAAGTGTCTTAATGCGAGCACAAATGATGCAAACTGTGCGGATTGTCTGTCAAAATGGTACCTTGATTGAAATATTTTTGCTCGTACAATACGTAGCAATTCATTTCACGCGATAGACACATTAAAAGTACACTTCTAATGACGAGAACCCACCAAACGGCTATCGAATATAAAACGACCATCTAAATTGCTGCAACTAAATAGGAATGTGATGAGAGAAAAAAAAATACATCAACATTCTTTCAATTCGAGTGATGTAAGCGAGAGAGAAAAACATTCGTGCACTCGAGAGAATTTCAACATGTTAAATGAGGTCCCTCAACGGAGGATTCGTTTTGGTTTTACATTTATAGGAAATCGTTTAAATCGTGTTTCATTTAAGTGTTGACTGACATTTCCAACTTCACTCATTTCGAATTTCTCGTTCACCAAGTGTAATTAGCCGTATTAAATGTGGATAATGTGCATAAATCACGTCAGAAATAAGACTTTGTTACCCAGTTCGCTTTGATTGGATGCTCTCAGTAGACCCATTTTTTTTTCTTCGTTCATTCAAGAAATTACATTTCCATTATTCTACTGACTATTCTACGTCTACTGAACTCTAGTTCTTTGTCTTCTTCGTTTTCTTCTCCTTGTTCACTTTCGCTCCAATAACTTGAGTGAGATTTTCACTCGGTACATCTGTTTTCGGAGAATAGAATGCATGAGATCAAATTGAAGCAGACATAAATAAGTGACATTATTTGTTCCATATGCATGGACTTTATGCATCACATGTGCACCAGAATGTGTATGTGTGCGTTCTATCGATTGAAAATTGTACCAAAACTACATAAAACGAGTAACCAGACAGAGGAAATCGACGAAATCAGCAGCAAAAGTATCACAACAGAAAATAGCAACAATATTCCGGCTTGCGAGTGTGTTCAAATGCTCTGCAATCTTTTCATGGCTTAAGTGTGTTTGTGTGGATCTATGTACAAAATGCAATGAGTGCAATCATTCATGGATCCGCACATATTGCGTTAGTATTTATCCTATTATAAGCTCGTAAGCGCGTTCATAGTGAACCGAAGTGTTCGGCCCCATGCAAGGAATCAAGTAGGCGAAAAAAATTCAATCTCAACATCAGGCAATGGATTTTACTTCATGTGACACTCGAAAATTGAATTATTATACTCCATGTCCAATGTACGGAAGAAAATAATGTAAAAATGTTGTTGAATGGCACCGAATGACGCACATATTTAATACAAAAATCACTTCGATTATAATTAATTTTCTGCCCGAGTACTGCTATTCACTCTGCAGCCAGTGTGCGCTCGTTGCCTCCATATTTATTAAATCGTAAGATTCCCAAGCTGAAAATTATTATGGAATAACGAGCGACGCCGTTGAGTGGAATGTGTGCTCTCACTACAGTGAGCTCCTAGCTGACTCAAGCGGAAAGCCAATTTAAAGCTGGAATTCAATTTTCCAATACCGGTTCTGGACAATGAGAGTACAGTTGCCGTATAAACTTTGTTTTCTTTGGAGCAAAATTAAGGTGATGAAAGATAAAAGCATTTCACTTTCACAATCAAGCGATGAAAGTATATGGATGGCCCTGGGTATAACATGCGGGCATGATCTTTATGAATTGTGTATTTTTCACATCGTTCATAAGCAAGTGTTCAAATAGAACATCATTCGCTTCGTCCGTCTGAACTCGTCGTTGACAGCAGTTGCGCACAGCACTCTCGCACAATCTATCTCGTTGGTTTTTCTTTATGTGTGTGTGTGTGTGTGTGTGTGTGTGTGTGTGTGTGTGTGTGAGTGAACCGAAATGAAGAAACAATAAATGTAGTTGCATCGAACATTAGGAAGTATGATTATTTCTAGCCGATGAGACAGAAAAAACGAGCAAATATCGAATGTCATAGAATAGTTTGGGTTCGTTATGGACAACGAAAAAATGATGAATATTAGAACGGATCTAAATGAATGAGATACGATAGAGTGCACGAAACGTGCGACGACCAAAATAGAAACATAAAAGTGATGGAGCTCAAAAAAGAATTGGTCATAGACAAAGAGACTGAGCAAAAGCACATATTTTCTTACACAATGGCCACAAACAATCAAAAAAGCGGCAACGATGGGCTTAAAAAGATGATCAATTCACAACAGGAGACACTATATATATATATATATATATATATATCTGTGCTAGCGTCGCTTCGCAAATATGTACGAAAGAACGGCATCTCACAGCATTGTAAGTGAATGTGATTGAATTTGTTTGTCTTTTTTCCTTCTCCTATGCCCGAACTATATAAAATCGAATCAAATATTGATTTCCCATTTGATTCAGTAAGGGACGTACAAAGATAGAAAACCCGTTCACATTTTCCTCTCTCTCTGCTTGGTTTCCGTCTATTTATGCTCTTCAATTCAATTCAATTCAATTCAATTCCGGCGGGTATGAGTATGGAACGGTTGATTTGTGTGGATAGCGTATAGCAACCACACTCAAATAGACAAATTAAGCATCGACAATGAATGGATGGTAGTGGAAAAAGACAAAGCAACAACAATAACGATGGAAAAAGAAATGAAAAGATAAAGAGGAAAAAGAACAATCACATATTTTCATTATTAAATTTGGCTTAAATCACCATTAAATTGTTTATATGGTCATGGTTTATAGCACAAACGAGAGAGAAAGCGTAGTAGCATTTGTCGTGATTTTCATCCACATGCAACGTAAATGCTATCATTTTCATAAGCTATCGATGCGTTGCGATGTTTCGTATTTGGTTCACTTTTTCATGGGTATGGACAACAATACCCAGCTTCTGTGGATCATCAGTCGAAAACAAAGCAAATTAAAACAAGAAAAACAGAGAGACGACAACTCGCGTTGAGCGGTGGGTATAACGCGTGAGCACGCTCTCAACTCTGGTCATCGACGGCGGCGACGACAACAACGGCAACAGTAGCAGCGGCAGCAGGAGTAGAATGTGGGTTCATACGACAAAAAGGCACAAATATTTTGCGCAAATTCCACGATGATTTATGCTTCTACTTTTGTCATTTGTTTCGCGAGATAAGAAGCATTATCATTGACTTTACATAATACCGTATCGAACATTATCCGGTCAATAAGTGCCGACAATCGAATTCCTCTTGAAATTATGGTAATTTTAATAGTCAAAAGATTGTTGAAGCAATCACGCGACTTAATCGCCACCATTTTACCACGAGCATTCAGCGGAAACGTGCATAACATGCGAATTATTTTGAAGTTTATGGTTCATATTTTTATGATGTATCAATCAGGCTTATGTGATTTGCTCCCCTTTTTTATTTACAACTAAATTTTGATATCATTAGGCTGGTTTTTCATTCATGCTTGCGTTGCAAGAAATGACAACTTGTCTCCCCTTTTTATTGAGAGGGAGGAAGAATGATGACTCTTAGTTGAGTGGATATTGTAATCAATCCTTTAAATTACCAAGAATGTGCGCAAAACATGTCGTTCGACTGTTTTGTATTATCATAACAATAATTTTACCACAGCGAGCAAGAAAGATTGAGAAAAAGGAACGTGCGACCAAGTTTCAACCATAGGCAAATCTACTGTAATAGCGGCCATCGATTATTAGTTTTCAATTTTCTTTTGCTTCCGTTGCCACATTCATTTTCGATTCCATTTATATGTATTTTCTATTCATGTGTGTAGTTTTCATTTGTATGCTTGCTTGACAGTGTTAAGTTGACATTCCTTTCTATTTTCGTTCGTCCCCTCTTGCGCACTCCGTCCGCTTTTTTTCGTGGACAAATCGGGCCGATTTTAATCAATTTCGATTCGGGGTGCGTTGAAGTCATAAATTGTTTGGGAAAAATTTTTGTGTTGATGTTTGCATAAATATTCCGCCCCGTTGCGGTCTGAAGTGAGTTGGGGCATACAATAAGATCAGTAAAAGTCATCATTGTTATAAGACTCGCATCGTTCGATATCAATATTATATGAATTAGAGGCAATATTTATTTTATCGCCTAAAAAAACAAATGCGCACACACATCTATTGATTTCGGCATGAATATGCATAAAAGCGAACATAATCGAGTTCATACTTGAGTTTTTTCTTCTTCTTCTTCTTCTTCTTCTTCTTCTTCTTCTTCGATTTTTCTAGCATACTTGGGTTCCGTTGAAGTTTTTTGCTTAGTATTTTATTAGTGTGATGAGAAAGTACTTTTTACTTTTGTCCCTCGTCTTTGTTGCGCACAACGAACCACTCTGTCTCCCATCATCATCATCCTAACCACTGAACCATATGACGAAGAGAAAAAGAACACTGGCATACACAGAGGCAGCTGTGTTTTAAACAAAAACAGCAACGGAAAACAAAAGCATCGGCGTTCAGTGTATTGACAAAAAAAAATCCGTTGAAATATTTCGCACGACAACAACAAATGAAATTAGGTTTTATACGTTCAACATAATATTTACAGAGAACAAACACGAAAACTTTTCCATTGAATGAAAATTTGTCATTTTCCTTGTTTCGCTCCCAATGCTGATTTTTTGCCGATTTTTCTTGTCGATTTCCTGCCCCTTGCCATTCAAGCAACATCTATCTTATTTTTTTCCGATCTTTGTCTCACATCCTTCTTTCTTATTATTATATTTGTTTTGTGTATTTTTTTGTTCTTTCTTCTCACTCCATGCATTCTTCTTTCACTTCCCAACATATTCATTGTGCAAATATTTGTGCATGAGCGACATTGGGAGGAAAAAAAACACACCGAAATAGAAAGCACAGAAAGTAAGGGGAAAAAACGACATTCCCAAGAATAGTAAAAATCATTACAAGCATTAGGATGAGTATTACTTTATTTCTTTGGAACGTCGTTGTCAGCGTTAATTCTCATTTCGGCAAATAATTTTATAGTCATCACATGTGTGTGTGTGTGTGTGTGTGTGTGTGTGTGTGTGTGTGCGAAGGAAACATTTGTTGACCATTATGATAAGCCTCTGAATTCGGCGCCAAAATGGCAAACGCTTCAAAAACCAAAAACCAAAATTCATCGAAGAATTTGTCAAAATTAAACAAAAAGAGAAACAGCAATAAAATTAAATTAAAATCTTAATAGGCAAAGGAAATATTCTGCCGCATTGGGAAGACAAACCGAACAAAAAATGCCAAAAAATTGAATATATTTTCAACTCAATACAAGAGCATTTATCCGGTCGAGATTAAGAAAACAATGCAAACAAATGGAAATGAATTTAGCATGCCTGGGAAAAGTTTCGTCAAGACAGACGCCGATTTCCCTCACACAAAACACATATGCAAACAAACAATTTATCTCTGTTTGAGAATTAAAATTAATTTTTTTCTTCCCTTCGTCATCCACTTGGATGTATGGATTCTTTAGCTAGAATTCATTAAAAAAACATAAACAGAGCGTTCACAGCGTTAATCCGTCGATCGATAAACGACAGCGAAGTAATGTTTCTCATTTCCTGCGCATAGATTAGCGGATGAGACAAAACATGAGTCTTCATCCTTGCCACGTTTATCAACATAGCATTGATGATTGCGAGTCGAATCGTGCCGAGTCAGTGTTGAGGAAAGGACGACAGACACAAAAAAAAGGTTCTTGTTTGATGCGACTGTTTTTTAATTCTTTTTCCATTTTATCAAATGGAATTCGAAGCGAGAAAAAGTTGAGCACCCAAAGAACGGAAGTTGGAATTATTTCAACTCGAACTTATAAATAGTTTGATTTTATTGTTTTTCGTTTTAGATTTCATTTAAATAATGATGAATGCATGACCGCTTTTTTACATCGTAACCGAGTTTTCCTTTCATTTTTTCTTTCAATTAATTAGGCAAATATCTCGGAAGCAAAAGAGAACAAGAAAAAAAACGTCTGAAAAGACCCTGTAAATGAATAGCCCAAAATATTTAAACTCTGATGACATTTGCCATGGCTCCACCAAAGGCTAAGCATATAACATTAAGTATAAATGACAGAACCGAAAAAAAAAGAAAAGTCGGATTTTTAATAATTGAAGTGTATACACCAACTTGACCCTTCATCCGAAGTTGTGAAACAAAAACGATCGCAACAACAATGTAGCAATTTTTTTTTCTATTCGACTCCCCCAGAAGAACACGACCATAATGGTTGTACGCGGTTGATTTTGATGTTAATGTGAATATATACTGTTTTTGCCTCTTTTCGCCCCAGTTGATGTTGCTTGACAAGCAATGCTTCTGAACGTGAAATGCCGAAGTATTAATTTCGTTTGTACGTTGAATGAATTCCTGATTTAAAAGTAAATACTTTTCCGATTTGTTGATACTGACATGTAGAATTTATGCTCTCTATTTGACCCTTTTTCCATTCACAAAAAAATGTCAAAAACGCCATGAACTCTCTCTCTCTCTCTCTCTCTCTCTCTCTCTCTCTCTCTCTCTCTCCTGTTCATTCATGAACTTAAAAATGCAAAGATGTGAAAAGACTAAATTAATGACTGTTTGACTGTGGTCTATCGTCACTACTGATTGTATACATTCCCAATGGAACCTTTTCTTGCATAAGCGTTATGACTATCGACGCATACACCTTCCTACCTAGGCATGAGCCTTTAATTTATATCCGCAAACATACAATAGATGAGAGAACACTCTTGAGATAGAAATGGGGAGGAAGGGAACGAAAGAGTGCGAGAAAACATCATTGTCAATAATTTCATTTGCTTCTCAACTCAGAGGACAAACACATTGCTGAGTGTATGTTTGCTAGGTTTTATGATTATTTTTTCTCCACATCGGTTAATCGGTGAGTGGAATAACGTGTCCCCGTTCGCAATTGCAAGTTCATGGAATATTGAAGGAATTTGTAATAATACGCTCACAATGTGAAACAAAGAATTGGTGCTGCTGAAGACGTACTAAGCTATATTTTCTCTCCATTTTTTCCCTATTGTTCACTGTGAATCATGTTGAAATGAAGTGTGTAATTTCATTGCAATCGAGCAATATAACATTTTATTAATGACATGAGGATCTTATGTGCACTAAGGTGTATAGCATTTGTACTGTATTTGAATTGTATTTTATTTATTTTTTGGTTTTAGTTTCTTTTTCCCGCGCTACATATTTACAATGTTTCAACAGCTTGATTGCGATAGATGGTAACAATTTTAGTTTCTTCACCGGTCGAAAACAGTTAAATATATGGGTAGTGTATTTTAATTTTTTACAGTGAAATTCACCATTTATTACAAACTCGACCCCAAACAATAGTAATAAAAAAACAAAAATGGCTGGTGACAAAAATGGATTCACGTAAGTGCAGCACACGTATGTACTTTTTTTTCAGCATAGTTGAAGTTTGAAAACGAGAAATTTGAAAATGCAATAAATCCGTTAACTTTAATGGGTTTGAAAATGGTTTCAACGGTAATATGAACTGATGTTCGCTTGTTTCAAATGTGTTCACATTTTCACAAATTCAACTATGCTTTGGCACTGGAAAATGTGTCAGCTTACACATTTGCCCATTTTACGCAGTAGTGTTGAGAGTGAGATGGAAAAGAAGGCGAAGTATTCTTTAAAAGAAAAAAAAAACAAAGTGAACGCACTATTGAAATTCTTCATAATTTTAGAACTTTCGGAAAATACGGTGAAGTATTCCGGTGGAAATATAAAACTGTTACTGGTATTCCTGTGAACAAAAGCTGTCAATGGAATGCACGCTTTGACAGCAATCAATGCCATCCGATCTAGTTCTTCTGTGCATTTCGTGTCAAACTTTGTTCGATTAAGATATATCCGATAAGGTAAGAGAGTATTTATCATTACGTGAGATATCTGCCCTAATCTAGAGACAATCGTCATGATTTTTAACGATGTCCTAAATCGTTGAATTTTTTCAAAAAAAATTATTCTCTCCAAAATGAAATTATTTTATTTGAACACAAAAATTGTGTTGAGATAATTTTCAAGTGTTGCTTGATGCTTGAAATTATCTAGATGGTTTCGGAAAGCGACCAATTTTCGTGATAATTTCGAAGTGTCGAGCGAGAAGTCGTCATCTTGTGAAACCCAATCCCGGAAGTATGGCCTCTCATGTTCAAATTTTCAAGAGCCTGCGTGGTAAGTGTGCGAAAAAAAAACAATTTGCTCTTGAACCGTGTATTTTTTTAGGCATTTTTCGAAAGAAATAAAAAATTCCATATCCAATTTCATGATCTGGAACAATGCTGTTTGGTTATGCAAATGGAAATATGCAATTAAATCAATTAACAAAGTTTGTGTGAGCATATGAAAGTTATTGCAGCTGTGGAATGGTTTCGATGTTTTTTTTTTGGTAAACAAAAATTCCAATTTCGCACTCTCTTTTGGATTTGACCGGTTTCGTTTGCATTTGCAAATGGTGCACTCATCTCGTTTACCTGTGATGCCATTTTTCTCTCTCTCTCTCCATCTCTCCATCCCATTTTTTATGCAGTATTACAAGCCATTAAGCAATTTCGTACTTCCATAAATTCAATTTGGAGTCGAGATGAAACAGAAATGCAATTATTTCATGATGATTCTTCGATCATTTCATTTCATGGTAATTTTTTTTTTGTGTTTGTATAACAAACAATGTGGTTGTGTGCACTTCAGAAGAAATGGTCAATTATTCCCGTGCATTGTATTCATAATGGAATATTCATCACCGTTTCTCAAAGTATTCGAATGTCGTGCACAATTTCAGAATGCAACACTCCAACTTTTGATAGTCAAAAGTCCATCACTAAAAGTACTTATAAATAGAATTTAAAAACAACCTCATACAAAATGCTAGGGGCTAGGAACAAGTTGTAAGATTCGCATATATTCATGCGTTCGTGGCTTTGTTATTGTTGTTATACACTCACTGCGCTGCGAATGTCCCGTATACACAATCACACGAATTCACAAATATTCGTATGGATTCGTCTCAAGCGCTTGTGTTCTTACCCCCTAGACAAAATGGGACGTAATTTAATTTTGCAAGGTATTTTTAGGTACGACAGGAACTCGACTCTTCTATGCAAAACGAGAATGCACTTTTTTTGTGTGTACATATTGTATGCAATACGACCAAAGCTTTGAGAATTTTCGGTGAATTGTGTCCTGTTTCGCAAAGATGTTGTCGATTTATGCTGCAATGTTGATATTATGATTGCAGTAGCCCAGCAACAATAAATAAATTATTTGTGGAAACCGCAATTCCCCCAAATCGTTGTTATAACGACAATTACAGTTCCTGTGTGTTGCAACAGTGTGTAACAAATGAAATTTATATTGTTGTGTAGCATAGTAAATGGGCACACATAAACACCTCTATATCCACACATTTTTTTTTCGCACAAATATTTTGTTTACCCAATTATCCGGCATGAGTTTTCATCATTTGATAGTTGAGGTCGAAAACCAAAACTGTTTTTTTTTTCAAGTTCAAACAATAGCAAACAGTTGCTGTGGATAAATGCAATTTATAGCTTGGCATTAAATAAATGTGCAGTATTCTATGCTAATGCATTCGATCAGATGCGATGCCGAGAAATACTTGCAATTGGATTCTGAAAGGTATGATTTTCATAATAACTCGACATATTACTCGGTGCACATATGAGAAAAGAGCTGGGTAGTGCGGTTGGAAATTGCTTAATGATCATATTTTGTTTTAGCGGTTTTAATCATATTTTAAGTTTATTTAACGATCTCTGAGAATACCACATTACGCTTTACTGTTTGTGTGCGGTGTGCAAATTAGGTGCATTAATTAAATATGACAACAGAGCGTAACAAAAACCATTCAAGTGAGCGGACTGAGTAGGACTGAGTATATGATAAAGAACTAAAATACATTCATACACATGAATTGTGTTGCTACGTGTGTGCTTGAGCTTTGCACGAGGTTTTTAAGTAATGCATGAGCACTTAAAATGTAGCCATACACTAAATTATATGGAACGGAAGCCGAGCTTGTATGTTTCAAGTGTATGTATGTGCTAAAGAGATGAGAGTGTGTGTGTGTGTGTGTTTTGATTTCATCTGCTTCCTTGATACGAACATAATTGTGAGTCATACACATTTTGAATAGGCAAATTTGAAGAGCGGCTGCGGTAGAGTGGGCGCAATTGTTGCAGCAATTTTTCTACTCTGAAATATATTGGTTTCCATTTACAAACTTGATCGTATTAATAATATTGGAGGCAAGCTCCAAAGAATGAACAATTACATTGAATCAATAACAACAATTTCGAATGAAACGATCGTGAAGCATATTTGCTATGCAACGAACAGGAATAATTATGCATAAATAACACGAATTGTGGTTTTTCAAGTGCTGTGGTTGAAATCCAGCCTTTTCTCCGCACTCTGCAGAATTAATTATGAATAAATTCGTAATCTGTGTGTACTCAATGTTATATTCTGCCAGTTGTCCAAACGACTATTCGCTGGCAGTTTGCCCGAGTGTTCGCACCATCGAATAAATTGCTCTGCTTGGACCCATGCCTGGTCGGTGGTGATCCTTTGTACCAATAATTTGATTTGCTCTAATAAATCAATTTGCTCTCACTTCTTTTTTCGTTGGCAAATGAGGAAAGCGTGAAGAAATGCGTAAATTTCATTTGAATGGCATGAAAACTCATTTATGAACCGGTTGCCATTGTAACCATGAACCGAATCACTCATTTTGTATCAATCGAATGATGTCAGAGTTGGGCATTTAGTTTTCATTAAACAAAATTCGCTTCCGAATGGGAATGGTCCCGAAAATGGTCGGCCTTGAGTTTGATGCACAGCACACGCACAGCCATCCGCATGATCGCTTTGATAAAGTGAGCGTATTGAGTGAACGAAAACCACAACGATATGTCAATTTCATCGAGTGATGTGTCTGGTTATCATGGTTTGCATACGAATTATAGGGCGCTGTTTTACATGCATTTACATTCAAGTGCCCTTTGAAATGCCACACACATACAAATACACACCGCGTTGCATCGACGCACCGAACAGCTGGTGTTCTGGTTTTATTGCAACCTTCATCATGCACGCCATGACGCCCATGTGCAATGCGAATACTGTAAACAGAATGTTTGTTATATCGTTAGAACGTTATACGAAAAATTGTAAAATTAAAATATTTCCGAATTAGTTTCAATTTTGCGAAATTGTTTCATTTTAATACCATTTCCAATATCAATCTACATAAGAGTGTGGGAGTCGTAATTGATGTGGGTTGGCTGTTGTGAATCCAAAGCACGCTTTTTTATGTTCATTTTCAATATGTAAGCCACCAAAAGAATGGATCAGTGAATCATATTGAGAAGGATATGGAATATACAAGAAAGACTAACATAATTTGAGACCTTCATTTCATAAAATGGTTCATATTTTTCTGGTTTCGTAAAAGGTAAAGATACATGTATGTATGACAGTTTGATCTAGTTTTTGCTCAGACATTTTTCGTTTCACCAATTTTTGTCAAGTTCTAGCACAGAATGAAGTTGTATCGTGTTTTCCAGAACCAGAAAAAGTGTTGATCGTTTTCGAAATGAGGGTCTCATTGAAGCCCACAACATTCAAATGGTAATCGAGATCAGACCAGAAGATTTTTTTTTCTCAATATTCTACTGGTTCCTGTTGATATTTATTGAATGTTACACAGACACAGACAGCAAGCGACACATGAAACCGTATCAAATTAATGAGCAACGAGTATTTAATTGAATTACGATGTATTTGTGTGGCGATGAAAACCAGCATAGGAAATAAATTGTGAACTGAAAATGATGGAAATTTTGCAACTACTCCATTCCGTTGGGATGGAACAGCCGGTTATGGGTTTTCGTTTTTTTTTGTATTCATCCCCAACATGTTGTGTACTCGTTTTAGGCAATGGCTGGGCATGTATTTGTTGCATTTCATGGCAAACAGTGAAAGATGGAATTATGATTGATTGTGTAATTACTTTGCAAAACTCTTCAAAATAAAAACATTCACACGTTTGCGTTTATCCACCAAAACCATGTTGAAAATCCCTGAAGCGCAGCAAATTTGTGGGCGATGTAAGAGTAAAAAAAAGGAAATATCGGCGGGCCTATTAAAATCGATTTATTAAATAAAAATGCTGATTGAATTTGTGAATTTTTCATTGGCACTGCCATTTTTTATTATGGTTGAAAAGAAGAGAGAGAGAGAGAAAAAAACACACGAACCATTTATTGATTTCTACATTCATAAATGTTAATTTAAAAGATGGAGCTACGTGATGCTGAAAATGTGATCACTTTTGTTAAGAAATTCGCACGCAGTATTAGGCTTCGTTCGCTAATACCAATTAGATTCAATGTACGTCATTAGACGCACGTAAAAAAGTGGTAGGTTGAATTCCACATGAAAGAATTTTTTGGAATTAAGCGCACAATAATCAAGGGACCTGGGGTGGAATCCTAAGTCATTCCACCAAAATCGTTCGGAATTGTTTTTTTCGTACATAAGCCATATTGGAGTGAAAGAGAGAGATTCCACTATTTTTCAGCATTCCACCGGAATTATTCCGATAACTCAAGGAAGAGTGGAATGTGTGAGAAATAATTCCGGTGGAACGCTGAAAAATAGTGGAATCTCTCTCTTTCACTCCAATATGGTCTTATGTACGAAAAAAATAATTCCGAATGATTTTGGTGGAATGACTTAGAATTCCAGCCCTGGAGAGATGTTTGGCCATTCGGTTTCTCGTTGCTAAAGAAAACCAAAACAGAAGAAAAGAAAAATTGAATGCCAACCGACAATTGTGACGATATCGATTCACTTGAAATGCCACAAATTCGACAATCCTACATGATTGTCGTTTCATTCGTTTCTTGGTGGGGCACAAGGAATTGAAATGGATTATTAATGGCATACATTTAATCGGAGCAATTGTTTCGAAACAAGTGATTTGGTTCTAGAGGTGAATAATTCGAACAAATGAATCTAGTGCCACAGAGGTTTATGCGGAATTAAACAAATGCCAGCTCATAGAGAACCATACATTTTATTTGTAAATAATACCAAATTAGCATGTAATCCAATAAATTAGTACACATCATGTGATGTAGTACCAAGAAAAAGAACCATTCAATCTCTCTATCTTGCTCTCCCTTTTCATATGAACATAAAGAACTTATGAATACAAAAATGTTTGCATTCCCATGTTGAAAATATGCGGCGCTTTGTAATAATAATCCAAGCAGTTCCAACTAAACGCACCCATTCATTTTTCATTGTTTTCGAATTACGTGCGAAAAAATTACATTAGGTTCCCATTAAGAATGGATGCGTTTAGTATTATGTGACTTGTCGCTGTTGTGCATTTAAGTTTGACACTAGCAGTCGTAGAGCAGTTCATATTTCTAGATAATAAAAGAATAGAGCGAGACCGAAATAGAACGATATTCGAGCAAAAGGTTAATAAAATCGAAAGAAAAAATGCATACGACATTGAAAGGCCCATGCCTCGCAACTAGTCTTAATATATATTCAAATTAGTATAAAGCCAATCAAACGATTCGGCCATACACTGATGAATATTTGAATGTTTCGTCCAGCAAATCGATTTAATATGCCAGACATGATTGTACAGATTACGGCAAACAGACTGACCATTGTTCCAAAAAAAATTACCACTCTCTCTCTCTCTCTCGCACACACACATAAAATTAAATCACAGCAATCTGCGTTCAATCTATCAGACAAAAATAAGCAAGAAGTCTATTTCATTCGCTCGTGTCATTTTTGGCATGTGATATCTCAATTAAATACAATCTTACGTGTCGACAATGAGTGTTGGATTCCTTACCTGGAAACAAAAGTGAAAGAAATAAATTTATTTTTTTTTTTTTGGATTTATTTGTTTTCGTCTTCTGATTATTATTTTTTTCCTGGTTCATCTCAACTGAACCCAGATTAGTTTTATGCAGACTATGAGGGCTACAGGGCATAATTTTCCCGGTCATAATTCCACCGAATTTCGGACAAAATTTCCTCAAAATCCAAAAAAATCTATGGAGAAGTTATGTCCGAATTTGAAATGGAATTATTTTCTCCGTCATTTCGGCCATAAATTCTCCATTCATTTTGCATGAGGGAAGTTATGACCGGGGCAAATATGACCGGTCACCACTGTGACTAGCAGTTCTGAAAATGAAATGATGCTCATTCATGTGATTATTTCAATCATCAAATGGATTTTGCCTACAGTTACCGAGAAACGAATTAGCTAATGATCATAAATATTTTTACTATAGAGATGAAGCTATCACTTTCTAATCATTAATCATCGAAGCCACAAACCCACCCCACTCGATTGAAACTAAAATGATAAATTTCGGTTAAGAGATTTTGGTTGATCGTTTTGATGGACTAGGGTGAAGGAAAATTCGTTGTGCATAGAAACCGTGCAAATCATAGTGAAGAAATATTGATTTTCTTTGGCTCAATGGTCGTGGTAGCATGGATGTTTCGCTTCCGAAAACAAATACTAATAAATTTCCATAAAAGCTTTGATTGTGTATAATTTACGTTGAAATTATGCTTGAAATTTCCCGGTAATCTTGGTACGCAAAATTGTTATTAAATCAACTATTTTCGACAGCAGTGTGCTGTCGATTGTATGTTGAAGTATTTTGCTCGCATTTCGTCGTTCAGTTCACATGATGAGAGTTGTTTTGAAACTTTCCACACTGATTCAAAAACGACTTGAAACTCGAAAAAGCAACCGAACCTCACCGACCTACTACTGTTGTTTTTTTCCCTCAAATGTCTACTTTTAATTCTAGCTCATTCATTTTCAATGGAATTGAAGACTCACGTTTCGGCGTACACTAATCACCTAATACAGCCAGAACATGCGAGAGAGAAATATGAATTCATTCAAAATATTTGGTCACAAATGTAACGCTACATTACCTACGAATATAGGTATTTTTTTAGCGGCAATATGTACATGCAGTGTATGTATATACCCTATATTTGTAATAACTTATAGGTATAAATAAATTTTCTTTTAAATAATAATTTTCATTTTTTTTATTATGCTTAGTCATGAAAGCATTTTTACAACTTGTAAACCCTACATACAAATAATAATGGAGAGCTTGGAAAAATGGAAAATGGAAACATAACATCTCGCAAATGAGAGGAATAGAGAGAGAGAGAGAGAAAGAGAGAGAGAGAGAGAGAGAGAGCAAGTGAGCAGTTAGTGGAACTGTCTGTCATTTGAAAACTGACGCCGGCTGCTGTTGCGCATCAACAATGACATATTCAAAGCCAATAAATTCGATGGATGATATCTAAACAAAGTGAAAATCGATAAAAAGTCATGACGATCACATTTATTCATCGATGTAAATTCAAAAGGAACACAATGGAGATCCATTCAATGGAGACTATTGAGATAAATGACTTGAATTTAGCATGATTTATTCCTTCATCGCCTAAAGATTCATCCAAATATCTATCTATCTCAGTTTTTCCGTCATTTAAATATGCCGCTAAGACATTGTAAATAATGAGTGTATGCGTATCTGTGATAAGGTTTCGAAAGCGGATTAAATTTTTAAGTGATTTCATTCATCATTCTTACACTTTAAAACAAATGCCTATGCAAACATATGCTAACTAGCACACAAATATTTAGTTATGTTCCATCAATGGGCATACAACCGAATGCCATATGCAAGTGTATAGGCACCTCGACTATTTTATGTCCATATTTACAGTTGGTTTTGAATAGCAACTCGAATCCGATGGAAGCCATTCAAATCTGTGCACGTGATGAGTAAGGCAAACCTCAGAAATAATGAATGGATGCATATTTTTAATGAATACTCAAAGTGTTAGATCCATTGAAAATCCAATTCAATGTTATCCAAGCGCGAAAAGCACTCTGTATTTTTTTTTTTCGACCGCCGCGTGTGGGTGCCATCATTCCGATTCAGGTTTCATCATGTTGAATGCTTTATATTCAAAAATCCTTCACCTCAGTGCTTTTTATTCACATAAGCACATATTTATAATTGCGATGAAACACGCGATTCCACCGAATATGCTTCGCAATATTTGTCCCACAGAACAAATTTTATTGCTTTATTGTCGAATGTGTCATAAAATCCGCTTAGAGGGAGGAAAAGAGAGAGGAAGAGAAAGAAATTCAACTAAGCAAAGCCATTCATTTTGATGTATGGATAAGCGCAAAGTAACGAAAAACGTGGCAGGCGACAGTAGTTTTGTTTGATATTCAAGTAGAGCGGTTACGCATAGGTTTGTGTTTTACGATGAATTGATTTTTCGACTTTGTAAATTTGATATCATCAAAAAGCTGACGTTAGCCGAGTTAGCGAAGGGGAAAAAGACAAGCCGAAAAAGTATATACAAGCCATATGGCGCGAGGAAACGTGAGCGGCCACGATAGATGGAATATAAAATAATAATTTGCAATATGCGGATGAAATAGAAACGCAGCAACAACGATATATAGTCAAACCTCAAACGAAATGCTTGCAACGATCGAAAGTTGCCCATGCACTGTGTAATGGGTTTGACAAAGTAAAAAAATCCCAGTCAAAAATGTATTACTTTTCAGCCTTTCAAATTGGTGGATGGCCTCCAAAAAGCCTGGCATAGTTGTTGTTGTAGGTTTTGAGCTCTCCATCATCATCCAACAAATCTAAGGTTGCATTGGATTAAATTCTCATCCACAGACAGGGAGAATGCTCTAAATTCATAATTCATACATTTTCCCAAAATGTAAAAACACACGCAAAATAAACAAACGTCATGGAGCGAATCTGTATAAACAGAAAGAAAAATCATGCCGCAATATGGCCCTGGATTAATCTTGTTTGATAGAAGATGAAATATTGTGCTTCCATTAGTTTCCAGTGGAATTTATTTATTCGAAAAGTGGGTCGACCGATCGGCCGGGGAACTCATTTATGTTTAATTAGGTAAAAAGGCAGAATATGCTGTGTATTAAGAGCCATGGGCTCAATTTTTATCATTATTTTGGATATATACACATTGTTTAACTGGTGGAGGTGTGACTGCTCCAACCATTTCGTTCGATGTAATGATTACTTTTTTTGCGCGCGACGCAACATCAAGAGCGGCAACAGCAACGCGACGGAATACAAGCAGTTCAAATGGTGAACATACTCTGTCACAAATCTAGTTATGTGGAGTAGAGTCAGTGAATGCCCATCAACACCATCGAAAAAGAGACTTACACGCAAAACACAGCTGCAGAATTAAACACCTGGAGCCGTTGAAAAAAAAGCCTAATGTATTTAAGGTGTTTGCGCTTTATTGACAAGGCGACATGAGGCGACCGGATATTCTTTCGATGGAGAAAATTTTTTGCTCACCTGCCAACCGATAAGTGTTTGGACCCTCTCGTAGCTATTCATATTGTGAGACAATTTTCAATTTTTCCAACTCGCCACTGGAGTGGGCTTCCTCTCTCTCTCTCTCTCTCTCTCTCTCTCTCTCTCTCTCTCTCTCTATTGCTCCCTTCACAGGTAGTCGCTGTCAATGGCGCGGCACAAATATTGTGTCTATAGCTGATTTTAAATTTTTTGCGGCAATTCAAATTCGATTGCGCAAGCTGAAGAGGAGCAACTCATGAAATATTGCTTGTCGAATTCAAAACGGTGAGATGTTTTAATTTGATAAAAGAGTCCGTTTTCCCTTGCGTTGCTTTAAAGATTTATGTGGATTACAGAAGCTAAAGTCCTTAAGAGCAATATTGATTTTTAATCATATTGAATGTTTTTCTTCCTCCCTTCTACTCGACCATTTTTCTTTGCTCATAAATTTTTCCATTCATTCATACGCTTGAAACGGCCATATACACCGATAACGTACAATGCTCGCTTTTGTGTATTGACAAAAGATTCGGGCAAGAAAAATATTTTCGAAATTTCACCAGCCATTGGTTACGATCAAAATAATATTTATTTTCAGTCGAAACATACACACAGAAGAACGGCTGAAACACCAAAAATAGTAATGATACTGGCACGTGAAAATGGTATTTACTAATTTGGGACATTCCGAAAAGCACATGGATAATATAGTACAATAACGAACAACAAAAAGTTTTGTCATTGATTTCATTCCCATTCAAATCGACCAAACACATAGATCGCACCCCAGCGCCGTCCTCCTTGTTGTCGTCTGCCGCTTCTTTTTTCTACGTAATTTGCAGAATTCCAAAATTTCAATTTAACGTATGCTTTATCGTGTGGAAGTACGTATTACCATCGCACTCATTTTTGGAATTCAATTCAAACACCACACGGAATGGCTGTATGTGCGCTTGTGGAAGCGTGTGATGCCTTGCCAGACTACATGTCTGGTTATAGGTGAGAACTTTGGAGAGAGAGAGAGAGAGAGAGAGAGAGAGAGAGAGAGAGAGAGAGAGAGAGAGAAAAAAAATCCGAAACAAAAGTATTTTATGTTTTGAACAAATTGCATAATGGCGTGCATGTTCATGCAAGCTTTTTGCATGACATGTTCTTCTCGTTATTATTTCAATTGTTGTGTCGGGCTATATGATGCGGTCCTTATCCTAATTGCATGGCATTCGGAAATTTACATTTGAAAGTTGAATTTGTTTCGTTCGTACTGTTCGCCAACATGAATTTGCCGAAAGGATACATGCGTTGTATACTGTGGGGCTTTGTGAAGCAGTGGTTTCAAATACGCACATAAACTCAAGCAGTAAATAGAATCTAGTAATATAGATGGCTCGGTAGTGTGGTTCATCTGCTATTTTTAATCAGTGGCACAGTTTCGGCAATTGTTCGATACATTCAGAGATATTGTATAAAGAGGATTGTTGGTTGGGGGGATTTTCGCACTTGATTATATGCACCCGTGATCATAATGAAGAGATGATGAACTAATGAAAAAAAAAAAATTGTGGCAATCATGCTTTTGTCCATGTTTGAGTTGACGTCGCTGGTGTATGTGTGTGTGTGCGTTGCAAGTACAAAAATCATATAAACCCCAATATCCGATTATTTTGTTTGCAGAACGAACATAACAACAGAATGGAGTTATTGACGGCAATGTCTGTACGGCTCAAATAAATTACGGGAAAAAAAAGGTTACAGATATAATGGAAATCAAACACATCGCCTTCAGTAGGGAATTCCAACATGAATGCGGAATATTGCTCGTCTATCACGATATTGGATCCAGTTTTTTCCAATAAAACATTATGATATCCGTCATATCTTACTTTATTATTGCTTATGTTCTATGCCTTAAATATTCCATATGATTTATGGTGACGTTGGAAAAACTCGGGCATTCGCCATGCACAGTGCACACACACACACACACACACACAGGCTCACAGGCTCACATCCAAATACCCATACATAAGCGTTTGGCATGGTCAGCTATAGACAGAGCGTCAGCATCTATTTTATGATGCGAGCCGTACATAAAACTTTATAGATTTGTGCCAACCGTTGTCCACACATGGCCTCGACGGACGCAAAATTTCATCGGTTTGTGTTTATGTGGCACTAGTTCGCATTCGGTTAGTTAAACTATATCGTACTAAACGATGAGGTCCCACTTGAATAGCAGCAACCGGAGGTCGCTGTTTCACCACAGTCGGATTCTAGTGATATTGTAGTCGGACGGACATACAACACGAGGTGAAAAGAATCACCGATGATTTCAAATCATTTCCAACTAAATTAGAAAATCAAATGAAATATATGATTAACTGGCCAGATTACGGCTGTTGCAATTATTGTTGCACTGTGATTTGGTGCAAAGGGCACGAGTTTTATTATTTATAGCATTGTTAAATGCACACCAATCCCATCGGCCATCACATCAGCTATTTGGTTTTTAGATACGGCCAATACTACCAGTAATCAGACGTGTTGTATATTTGTGGGGCAATGAACATCGACCACATCTTCTCGATTCATATAGAATTTGTATTGTATCTTTATGACAGACTTGGGAGTGCTTAAACTGATTATGATAGAAATGAAGGAGGCAAACTCTTCAAAAACTGGCATTGGATTGACAGCAACTTTGATGGCTTTCATATTCGTACATTCAATCGCCAATAAACTTGCATTCCCTCTCGGCCACAAAACAACTCAATCATATCATTGCTTCATTTTTAAGTTGTGACTCTGATTCAATTCATCCAATACATTGTATGCACTGTACGTGTACACACACGGACACACACACACACAGAAAAAGTGAACAAATGCGTTCACAGCTTGAATTTAAAATCAAGAGGCATATTGCATGTGACACTTTGTTTGACGATATTATATTATTGTTATTGGCCCATTGGCTATTAAAATAATTGGAAATATTGGTAATATTATCGCTTTACCACACACAGCCTACCACCAAATGGACTGCATTGACTCATTGATATCTTGGCATTGTTATGAGTTCGTAAAATAGTGTAAACATGCATTTGCGATTAATTGAATAAATGAAAACCGCAGAAACTATGTGCTGCGTTCGTATATGAGAGTATCATTTCTATTGTGCCGAAATGGGTGGTCAAAGCTTTGTCCATTCCGAATATTTTATGGGAAAGAGAGAATGCGAATTGATTTGTAATTGCAGTGACAGCCGGGGTGCGATGGGAATATATTTCATATTGAACAATGCATTTTCATCGATTATTATGATTTTGGCTTTCCAACATGCTAACTGTTTTTTCAGCTGTTTTGCGGGTTTCGATTTACTACATTATCGGCCAATACATATGCCAACGTACGGAAATCATTGGAGGTAAATGAATACTGTCATTTGACCATCACGTCATATATGTAATCATACTGACTTGAAAAGCCGCACCTCAGCGAGAAACTGAATTTATTTGTAGTTGTGGTAATTGATTATGCTATTGATATTGTATTCCACACACTTTAATCGTTTTCATGCCGAACGGCAATGATGAGTGTTGTCTCAGTGAAAAAGTAATCGACAATTCAAATTTAGACCCGTGTCTTTGGTGTCATCGAAACCACTCAACGTCAGCACTCTTTTTGATACGACGATGACAAAAGCTCCATTTAAACACATGATATGATGCTATGATATTAATTAAAATAGGATTAGTTGTCAACAAAACTGTTTCTTCGCTAGAGTTAAGTGAGGTGTTGGGCATATCAAACTTGAAATGAAATTGTGCGCCTAACAACACATCCAAAACAATACCGCACCAAAATAAATCTCTGCTCAGTCATCGTTCGCAAGCGTTCACCAATTAGATAATCGCGTGCATATGTGTTTGCATATACTAACCGCTTTATATTATATATTTTTCATTTGAAACAACAAAAATACACACACACACACGTCCAATGCAATCAGTACGCCTATTTACATGTGCCATACATCATTCAAGGCAAAAGAAAGACAAAAAAGGGAAAATCAAACAAAACTAAATGCCAAAAAAAGAAAGAATGAAAAAAGTGCAGATAAATCGCCAGGGAAAATTAATTATACATGCAATCGTAACATTAAAAATATTTATCTACCAAGCATCTGGATGGTGTGAGCAGTGAGTGATAGAGAGAGAGAGAAAGTGCGAGCTATGCGTATTATCATTCGGCAGAGTGGGCATGAAAAGCAGATACACCAAAATGGAAGTGAAGTAGAAAAAAAATCATTTTTCATGTGTCTAATATAAACGCAGAAGATCCGACAATACTCAACCGTACAAGAACACATGCTCTATTCGATTTGGCAGTGTCTCTCTTCCGCTCGGTGCTCAGTATATTTGCGCTTAATTCGTTGTTCGGTGATGTTATTTTTGCATTTCAAATATTTCGCGCAGCACTTGATATAGAGCTGTTCTTCGGCACGCAGCTCAGCAAACACAATCAATTATAATTAACATTCGTCGTAGTTGAAGAGAGCACACTGCGAACAGAGTGAAACAATTTCGTGTATTTTGTAGATTTAAATGCGTGCGCGCGTTTAACCGAGACACTTCGGAATGGAAAAGAAAATGGTATTTTGTGCATGAAATTGACGGCAGTGGAAAACACTTTGTTTGCTGTCATAGGAAAAAGGCGCACAATAAATCTTCGTAATATATCGAACGAAATAATATTTTTGGCGAAAGGCAAAAGAGCAAACGCAAACAAGCATATAAGCAAATGTCACACAGGCGAAACGAACCAAATCACATCACATCACACATACAGAGGGAGAGAAGCACGCACACACAGCCACATTGCATTACCGGAGTTATCCACCAACCAAGCAAAGCGTTAGTTGTTGTTTGTGGTGATGTTTTTAAGCAAAAAATAAGCTGACGATTAAAATGGCTAAAAATGGTTTGCTATCGCCATGAAACACAGCAATTCGTTTCAATTAATTTTGCTTTGTCACATTAACGGGCCGAAATTCGAAAATCAAAAATGCCGCTGTACTGTACATACACACCCGATAGATTTTTCATGTTACCACAAAGACTGATGTTGTCCAATTAATCGAACAAAGATGTTAATCACCGATTATCGCCAATAATTTCATCGTTATCAATTTTACCGATAACGAATTAGTGACACATGACAAAACCATCATTTCTGATTTGACTGTAAAATGTGTCGATTGCATTTATACATCGATGAGCTGGACTAAAATGGTTGGAAAGTGTGTAAGCTAAATAAAAAAAATAAATACACTCATTTGGCCATCATTCATAGTACTTGGAATGACAACCAAAAAATAATCCAACAATTGATCGTAACATGGTGACACATACAACCAATATCTATAACCAACATCAAAGTAATTGCAATGGTAATTATTATTATCGTTCCTAATCCAGAATCGGTTATCTTTTCTATTGTGCATTTCCAGCACGAGTAATTTCAATAGACAGGCAAAAGCTTGTTGTCATATCTATTCAAATTGAGAATAATTCATGCCATCCAATATTTTCAGCAAACCAGAGAGAAAAGCAAATTATGAAAATACGTTACGATACGATGTCATCACCATTCGGAACCATTGTCAAAATACGAAATTAACGTTGAATATGACCAGCGAACAAGAAATCTCGTATTTTGTTCCAAATTTGTACGTAGCGACATTGATTTGATAACTTAGAGATTCGCCGAAAGCCAGTCAGGCATACCGATAAGAATAGCAAAATGATTATTTTATCACAAATTGCCGAGCGTGTCAGAAATAGGTTTGCGAGCTAGGCACAGATAGAGAGAGAGAGAGAGAGAGAGAGAGAGAGAGAGAGAGAGAGAGAGAGAAATGCTTCAACACGTTCACGTTCTTAGGGATTTGACATTAAATTAAGTTCGCACACAATAAATGCAAAATAATGAAGGAGTTAGATTACGAAATAGCAATATGTGGTTTTATTGCTTTGTCAGAGTTTGGCAAAACAAAACAAAGGCACAAACTGCCACATAGCAAAACAATAATGAACGGTACCACTGATGAATGTCTCAGTCAGAATTCATAGTATTCAAATGAACAACGACCGTTGTCGGTGTCGTCGTCGATTCCGACGACGACGTTGGCGGCAACGTCGATGAAAGTAAAGGCGCAACATCAGCAATACACACTGCCACTGTGGAATCTCAGCCATAAATTTGCCACTGGTGTAAATACCTGTTGTCGTCTGCCATGTGCTAAAATCAGCCAGAAGCTATAACAAAATTTCTAAATTATTAATTCCATTAATATGATGCGATTATATACTTAACTAATGGAATTTACGAGATTTTCGTTCATTTGGTTTGGGCAAAGTTTTTCAAATTCGAGCAATTTTTGCGGAGCGCATTTTGTGGCGATGCCGTATTACCTATTTTGTGTGTTCGGTTGATCCGTTTGCAATGTTTTTTGTACAACTTCTAGCTTACACGCAAATCCCAACATTGTGTAAATAGCACGTCGAACTCGGTACAGAAAGCACACGGAGGCGCACTTGCGCTCGCGCACACATAATGATTGAGAAATATCAAAGCCTTGCCTCAATATCAAGAAGATGTACCGTATGCAGCCCATGGATTCTAATTTTGAGCGGAGAAATCAACGGCTTTCCCATAGAACTAAAATTATTGTTGTCACGTGCTAAATATAATGTATGGTTTGTGTGTGTGCTCTGTTTTGTTGTGCACAACGCGAGCGCTCATACAATGAGAGACGCGCGCTTGCTTGCTTACACACGTATTAGTTCGTCTAATCCATAAAATACAAGAGTTGTGGCGAAACAATAAAAGCAAAGCAAAGCAGATACAATCATGAATGAACATATAAAAAAAGGAGCCAAAAATAATGTGTAATACAATTAGTACGATTGTTATTATGTGCTCAAGAGTTTGTGCTGTTTGTATTTTACCGCTGTGCATTGGCATTTCCACACTAGAGCTTTGCTTAAATGAATTCAGTTATCTCCGTGCATTCTTTATGTACAATTTTCGCACAAACGCTCCAGCCGGCACACATTTAAAGTGGCAAATTATTGGTAAAACGATAACACCAAATGCGTACGTACCCACATGGCTGCTGATCAACAATGACAAGCGCATTCACAACAAGCTAGACGAGTGTCAGCACAACAGAGGGCAACTCTTCAGGGTGGCAAGCGTTAATCCAGTCATGTCTAATCGAATTTAACATTAAAATTTTGTACAAGAAGAAAATTCAAGTCGACACATTGCGTGTGTTAGCAATAAGTGAATTAGTGAAAATTTCACAGACGTATCACATACACGGATTGAAGTTATTAGTAAATTCAACGACATATAATGCTAGACAAACCATCGTCTCGTTCATGAACTGTTCTGATGCTGTGCTGACGGCGTTGTGAACCAACGACAAAACTCATGTGTAATCCAGAGTTAAATGCTGCTCAGTGAGAAATACTATTGTGTCCTATACGAGAACTACTAGTAACTTGACAGATTACCACCATTACTATGACAGGCATAGTATGTGTTTGCACTGTATTTACTATGCTGTGCAATATTACTATGTCACAAAGTAGTATTGGTGGTAATTTAGCGCGGCAAAGTAAATACAATGCAAACACATACTATGCCTGTCATAGAAATGGTGGTAATTTGTCAAGTTACCAAAAGATGTCGCACAGAACGCAAAATGATTTTCCTGTGGGTGGCAATTCACGAATTTACTTAATGTGCGTTATGCGATGTGTGTATGTATGTAAGTTGTAAGTATATGTGGTCAGCGTCGAAACAAGGCTTGCTTCAATGCCCACTTGAATCTCTCGACAATAGTAGCAACATTTAGTTCTCTCTCTCTCTCTCTTCGGAGCTAAAATCCATTTAAATTTTTAGCTTCACATTTTCTGAGCCGCAATCATTTTCTGCCTATTCATTTTTATGAGTGAATATTTGACCTAAATTAGAAAGCCAATTCGTTCTGCTCTTTTCTCTTCTTACTGCGGCCGCTTTAGCCAGAAGAGTTGGACGATTTGATGGGAGCCCAAAGAATAAGGTGCCTCATTATTACTAATTGGACATAAATGCAAAGTTCTTTGCTGGCATAAAATAGTATTTAACTCCGTCGTCTCCTTAGTACCACAATTTTGAGGAAATTTAATATCCCCTAATGAAGACCGGCTACACATACAGGCACACACCAAACCTATAGTAATTGATTCATTTTTTTTTTTTAAGAGATTGTAGCAAATATTAAGTTACAACAATTCCTAGAATTCTGTTGTAAATATAAAAGCGCTGGCATCACTGACGATTTATGAAGTTTTCAACCTAGTATTTATTGACTCTATGCGCAATAAAATTTGATACCAAAATAACTTTACAATGTTATACGTTATCTTTTCTGTGAACAGGGTTACACTAAATCTATGGATATTTTATAGATTTACAGTTGATTGTGGCAAATGCTAAAAAAAAGCGCTTTCAATGTGGAATTCGGATTTTTTGATTAACTGATTAAACATTGAGACGGTATATTAATTGTTGTATAGAACTTGAATGAGAATTCCAACGAAGCCATTAAAATGGTCTGAGTGCTGGGAATTTGATGAAAAACCCATATGAGTGAGTGGCGGTTGTTGTTGTTGTTGTTTTTTTTTTTTCCTTTGTGCTGTTTGCACATTTGGGCTGGTAAAATTGTAAGAGTTTTTCCTAACAATATCAATTACCATCATCAGCATCGAATAATGATGCCACCACTAATTCACAGGGTCTCCTTGCAATCTTTGGGGTTCATTGTGCTGTTCTCATTTTTATTGCAATTATCAACAACAATAAAGCGTTAGAAAAGTAGCGATGCCATAAACTGATTTTATGCGCCGATGGTATATATGGCGTGTATCCCCCTGCGGACGTTTTATATCATTGCGTATTTGTGTCAGACATCAATTACGTAAAATAAACTGTGTTCACTCTTCGTCCCTGTTGATATCACAACTAATATATCATAAAATTGCAATAGAAGCAAAACTGTGCGTGTGTATGTGTGTGTGTGACTATTAGAAAACGCTGGTAATGCTGAAGAACATTCTCTCTACACGTTTGCAAACGCAATCAGAACAATCACCACAAGTGGATATAAACACACAATGTCTATCGAACAATGGAAAATTATTGAACGATTGAAAAAGCAACTGAACATGAAACATGCTAAGTAAATGCCAATTTCATTTTCATTTTCAAAACCTGAATTATTAGAGACGAATATGTATGTGTATATTCAAAGATGGCAACTGCGTTGACGATAAAATTGAATGGCGGCAGCATGAAACGAAGAAGAGAATAAAGATTGAAAAAAAAAAATGGCAAAGAAGGTTGCTGTCATCGCATCGATTGGAAAAGCAAAAACAAATGAATGAATATTTATGCCCGAATTTTAATTTAATTCGAACGATGAGCTCGAATCAAAAACAGTTTATGCCATATGCTGTTGCCACGTTTCTCTCAATTTACGCAATTTTTACGACTCATGAAATCGCTAAGGAATGGTAAAAATGTGTTGGAAGAGAAGAACGGAATATAAAAAGCGGAACGACTGATGAAAAGCGAAAAAAAAAAAACACACACACACACAATCCGAGTGACAGCTAAGCACTAAGCAGAAATGTGTTCTGGCATCTGTATTCAATTTCGTCAATTCCCAATAAAATACACACGTTTTTGATTTAGATTTTGCCACCAATCTGCAAAGTTACTTTACGATACTGTCAGCCAATAAATGAATTTACTAAAATCGATATGATTTTGTGTTTGTCATCATTTGTATGCAAGGACAATGCCGTGCAGAGTGTTAAAAACTTCTAATGCTGAATAACCGATTTGGCGCAAAATCTATATGCCAAACTCGCTCTGCATTTTTAGATTTGCTCGCTGACACTTTTTCGTTTCGGTTTTTTTTTCTTCGGTGGAGTCTTGGTTTCCTACTTAAGCTCGCTTACAACGCAAACAATCATAATAATAATAATAATAATAATCATAAAAATGCGTGTGCTATTGTCTCTTCCCATCTCCTTTTTTTCAAGAATAGAAACGTTATTTTCTTTCTATATGTCGCCTGTTTGCCCGTTTTGTTTTTGCAGCTTGAATTCAAGCAAAATGATATGCAGCTTGGAAAACGATATTTCACTTGAAATCTCAACTCGCGCTGATTTCCATGTATATACATGTACAGTTGGCGAAGCTTTGAGTCACAATTCCATGCCATTGGTACACTTTTCATCTTTAACAGAAAAATTCAAGCAACGCGCATAATTCATTATACTTGTAACTGTCGATTCTGCTTCTCCTTTTTCCCACAGGGAGCTAGCAAGACGTCCGTTATATGGTTTTTGACTTCGATTTCGAGGAGAAAGAGAGATGGATATATACAACTTGTATTCCCCATCTCTTTCGATGGAAGTTAAAAACCTTATAACGTACGTCTTGCTAATTCCCTGTGCTTTTTCCTTTCGTATCGTGCATTCTCTTCAAATATATCGTTGTTTTTATTTCGCGCTTGTGTGAATCACTTTGCCTGCTGACGAGAGATGAATAGACGAACAAAATTGAGCACAGTAACGGTTTACTCATTTTAATGTTCTGCAACGTGATAAGTAGGCAAGATGTGTCATGATGGTTAGCTATACAAGGCTGGGTAAAACCAACGCATGAACCTGATTTCACTCAACATTGGATGTTGACTGTGTACACCTATTTCAATGTGCTGCTTTAATTTAAATTCGAGTAAAAACAACAAACAGATTGTACACTTTTCTCTCTGGTTTTTGAATGTGACCGCAGGGTTGAGAGTACAGGAATGATGAATAATGAGAAGGGACCTTCCAAAATGTTGACTTGAAATATAAGAAAAAGAACTTACAATGATGGAATCTTTTGAATCGAAGCCACACAACTGCGCGATGTTTATAGACACGATATTCTTTTGCCAACTATACCATCTCCAACTATGAAACAGAACCGCGACTACAAATCGCAATAAAATGAACGGGATTTGAAATGTGTGCCTGGTACAGCTTTAATGGATATGAATAATCTATGGCAATTCCACGAATTTTGAATCTCTTATGGGGCAACAAAACGACGGAAATCCAACTATTTACGGCCCACTCGAGATGTGTGTGTGTGTGTGTGTGTGTGTATGTGAATTATTTATACAAGTATTGAAAGTTATGGTTATGATTGCGCGTTACGAAAATTGATTGAAAATTTATCAAAAATAATATTGCCCAATTTGCCATAACAGTTTTCTCGACACTTCTCCACAATTCCAAAAAACTTGAGTTGAAATTAATCATTGAATCGCGCATATTGCCGAACGATCAAAAGTAAATGCTATTTATACACATAGCTTATAACCGTATAACCATCAAACATGCACAAGAACTGTGTCCGCCGGATATTATGTTTTAATTTTAAAACTTTCACCAAAATAAATATGTACCCGAGAATTTTCAATTGAATTACAATTGTTGAAATGAAGAGAGCGATGAAATTGCATTTAGTTATCAAGAAGTTAGTTTACATTAAACGATTAAAACGAAAATGAATAGAATGTAAAAAAAGTTTTATGACTTTTTACAAGAAGAAAAAAAAAACAATAAAATTAGTTGAGTACTTGGTGTAAGTTTAGTTTTTGGTACCAAGTAACCTTCATTGTGTGCATGTGGACAAAGGCGATATTTCACTCGGTGATATCTTTCCCGACAAGTGCTATTGATGTTACCAGACCTTTTGTTAGATACCACTTTGAACGTGAGAGGAAAAAAAATTGAGAAAATATGTATAACACAAGTTTGGGAAAGAGTCCGCGCCACTTGTGCAGACATTTATTTGGGAAATTTGATTGAAAATCGAAAAAACACACACACACATTCCGCCACACAGATCGTACAATATAACTATTTAGAGTGGGAGCGAGAAAGAGAAAGTATGAGGAAGATAAAAATCGTAGGATTGCAAATGTATATGTATATCCGTCGTACGCTTGTGCATACTCAATGGTTAGCAAAGCATTGTTAACACCATTCAAACGACTTTGCCTTCCGCACCGAGAAGTCATTCGCAATCATATTACAAATTCAATTCACAATCACACAGCTTTTTTCGGTTTTGAACAATGCAATCAATGTATACAGTGGCACTTTGGCTCTTTCTTTTTGTTTGTTTCGTTTTGTTTTTAGCTTAAGTGGAAAAAATGGAAATTATGACACTGTTGTGCCACATCTTCTTCCATTTTTTTTTCTTTCGTGTTCATCTTCTTCGTTTTTCTGTCGCCAGTGCTATATTAGTTGGGCGAACGCTTTTCTCTGGAGTGGATTTGAATTTGCCGACACCAAAACGATGGCACTCCATACATTTCACGATTCCAAAATGTTTTTCTTCAAGTTTAAGAGAATTGCATCTCGTGTATCCTCGGCATAAGAGCATGATGTTCAATTCAAACATGAGTTTGCATATTTCATTCGTATTCGACATTCGGTACAGAGAGATCGGGTTTCTTCATATCCAGTTTGAAGTATTTTAAATAATCGTTTTTCCTCGTGCATGCCTTTCGATGCGACGAACTGAGCTGGAGGAGTAGAACGAACAACAGAAAAAAACAGCAGCAACAGCAACAACAATTGGCTATTTGCTTGATGAGCACATTTGTGGGTGTCGATGTACGGGTAGTGTATCGACTATGGAGATTTGTTTCTTCGAATATTAGTTATACAAAAGGCAATCATAAAATCTATGCGCAAACAAATTTCTTACTTAGTTGTGTGGTATTAGCATTGGAACTGGCTCAGCACTTTCGCGTATCTACCCATAAATGGCGAAATAGCAGCAGTACATCGCGTTGGCTGTGTAGCAGTAGCAGTAGCAGCAACAGCGGTGAAATAACAAAAACCCATTTGATGTGGAAAATTATTGCTTTACAACATTGATTCACGTCTCTAGAGGAAAAACGATGAACGAAAATGCTTAAGATATATTCCGTGCATCTCTAAGCGTTTGTATGCAGATATTGGAAATGGAATGAATTTGGGCTCCGTTAGCACGCTTGTACTTGTATTCACATCCATCTACATTGAGTCTGTGGGGCTCGTATGTTTGTTGTGATATTTTCAAACCGAATTGAAAACGGCCTGTTTTTGTTGGGCTCCCATACTTTGAGCTGGAATTTTATTTCTATATTTCGGTGCGGTTTTCTATTTCGAATAGCAAACACGAAGGAATCGAATGTGATCTGGCTCAAAATATCCTCATTTACATATTTTTATTTTGTTGTTGTTGTTGTTGCGGTTCACTTTCATATTTTCTTTATTGCTTCGGTTTTCCATCGCTGTGGGATGTGATCGAGGCTGATTTAATAGAAAAATGTTTTTTTTTCGGAGCCAAACCTTGTTTGGTGGCTGATTGATTAACGGAATCATCTCTTTTTAGCGTGTGTAGCTAATACACTCTCACAATAAATATAAATACATATTCAATTGGGAAATATCTCACAGTGGAATGTATTATGGCGGCTGCTGTTCAAACCTTGTTGAAATGTTTAATAATTAACATCGCCTAAGTTCCGAATCTTTCGGGATTCGGTTAGGCAAAAGGGAGAGTGAATATGAACGATGCACAAGCCAAACAAACCGGAATTTTGTATGTAACCGAGCATCGAGCGGAATGTTCAAGTTGTCAGCAATTGGTTTGAGCTTTGGGTTTTGTGCTTTAGAATGCATGCAAAATGCGCAGCTGTCTCTCTCTCTCTCTAGGGCTGCCATTGGGATTCAACAATTGAAATCGATACAATTTGGCACGTTTTCCATCGCACACAAGTCAAATAAATTTTTGGATATGTTCTCTATTTGAATATCGTCATTCATCGATTATAGTATGCTGAAGTGAACACATCTATTCCACTTAAACGCAACGATATCTCATGGAAAAAGAATATTGAGAAAATGAATAAATGAATAGGTCTAAATGAAGAAATCGTAGTGTCAGTCTGGAGGATAGTTTTTACACGAACGCTATAACATTGGAGAACTCATCTCTACTTTTGAAAATAATCAAATCCAGTTCCTTGCACATGCAAGACATTTGACATTCGACCAATGATGTCGTATATATGTGTGTGTGTGTGTGTGTGTGTGTGTGTGTGTGTGTGTGTGTACATGCATTAGAGGGAAACTTGAAACAAATGAGAGAAAATCGCTTGAACTCATCCACTTTAATAATTGAAGCGATTCCATACTCGACAGGCAAGTAAATCATTTCGAATTCAATTGAAAGCTCCTACCGTATAACGCTAGCAAAGCATGAGCTTGTATTAGTTAATTGAATCATGATTAATAGATGATTTAGTCCAATGTTTGTGCTTAAGCCATATTTTAGTAAGCACATTTTAATTTAATCGGTATACATGAAGGCCATTCAACAAACGAATTCTTCCATCACAATCCAAGACACACATGCATATAGCCCACTAAATACATCCACGACAAATGAACAATAAATTCCACAAGTCATCAATTTACATAATGGAAAATTATTATTATGAGTCATTTCATCAATAGATAAACATAAACGCACGCACGTGTGTACACACGATACGTGGTTATGTTGGCGACCGAACGACGTACATATCCGTCATGCCTGATGATTTGTCGAAATGTACCAAGCTGGAAACAATTGACGCGGCATATGAGCAAAGCAAATATTTTTCAATTCAACTCATAACAAGATTCATGATTGATATTAGAGACAAGCCAATTGAATTTTTAAGGATTTTCAATCATCACCAATGAACACGAAAATTCTAATATATGGTATCAAGTGTGATAACAAACACATTCGGGTCTATTCTTGATAAAACACTGTGTTCAACACAGCCTTGAATATTCGCTTTCCTTTCGCTCTTCCTGGAATACCATCCTTCAAAAACAGATCATGCCGTAGTTTCCGTATCAAACGTTTACCCAGAGCTGGCTATGTTCATTGATAACCGTGTTCATATGTGGACAAAATTCCCTCTACATGGGTTTGACGTTTGATTTCTCAATAATTAATTAGATTGATTTCATCGTTAAGATGATGCCGTCGCAGGTAGCTGGGAATATTCTTCCGCCATGCTCACTAGACACAGCAATGCGCAGGCTGGATTCACACAAATTGATCGAATTGTCGTTGTTCCATATTCATCGAATTTAATAAAAGGTTCGATGAAATTTTCAATGAATTCACAAGATAACTGTCTATTTTCAGCGAATTTATATTCAATAAATCGATGGCGCTACCTGATTATATCTAAACACGGGCAAACACTCAATTGAATTCCAGCATACACGAAATCAAATGGAATTTTCATTCAATTCAAATTAAATTCAGTGGCTTTATTGATTCATTCGAAAAACCTTCCGTTGAATAAATAAATACGGCAATTAGTTCGATTTTAAACACGTATCGTCTTCAATTCATAGTGTAAAATGCGAAGAGCAGAAGTTGTCACACACACACACACAGGTGGTGTATCTTTAAAATTA
The DNA here is from genome assembly GCF_009176505.1 of Sitodiplosis mosellana. Classification (NCBI taxonomy): domain Eukaryota; kingdom Metazoa; phylum Arthropoda; class Insecta; order Diptera; family Cecidomyiidae; genus Sitodiplosis; species Sitodiplosis mosellana. The sequence goes on along the minus strand of NW_022601467.1, from coordinate 12,551,614 downwards.
TACACTCGATTTATAATTATACACTCGTTATAAATACCAGAAATATCGATATGAATTGAAAATTTAAGTCTTTCTTCATCGAAATCATATGAAGTTTCATACATTCCGTCATTTTTCGTGTGTAATTTCGTGTGTGTTTTTTAACATTCGATTTGCCGTATACAAAATACTAACATAACCACAATGCCGCACAAATGTGACAGAGACATTTGCCCACCGTCGAATGTTAATGGTCCGAAAATCAAGTGCAACAAGTGCAACAACATTTGCTTTCTGAAATGTTTTGGTTTTGACGTTGATAACACAATGAATGCAGTGAAAATCAAATCACAAAACTGCGTTTTTTGGATCGAAACAGCAACCACTCAATTCAGCTGCTGCTCAATAAACAAGGCAGCTAGTGAAATGATTACACCACAACAAATGAATACAACTCAACCAAGTACAAGTGAAACTGTTGACGGAAAAAAGACTGTCTTGACCGAAATCAACAACATTAAAAAGATGCTATCGGATCTCAAGCAATCAAGCGACCAAACGTGTGTGGATTTGTCAGCGATAAAATCGTCTACCAGCGAAAGCAACAATTTGCTAAAAAAAGTCACTGAGCCCAAAAACCAAATGTCATCGTTCGCCGGAAATCTGAACCGTGGTCCGTTTGCAACACCAACTACATCGTTGATCACAAATTCATCTCGCTCAAGTGCCAAACGCAGCTTTAAATTAACAAAAACGCCAAATCAAACACAGAAGATGGGATTGGCTAATCTGCCAAAGCTGAGAGAAGGAACGCGTGATATAAATCTCGGTCCACCGGTCGAATTAAACCGCCGTGAAAATGCAGACAAACCGTCAAAACCGACATTTGATAAGGAAATTTGGATATCAGGCCTGCATCCAACGGTAACAAGTGAAACGGTGTGTGATTTCATCGCCAACAACACAAATGTCACAAACAAAGATGATTTTAAGTGCACAATTCTGTTCAAAAAAGATTGTGACTTGAGCAAATTGAACTTCGTGTCCTTCAAACTAGACGTCAAGCTCGATCACTTTGATTATCTTATGGATCCATCGATTTGGCCGAAAAAAGTTCGAGTTCGTGAATTTATCAAGTCGGAGCCATCCAAACTGGGAGCCCTGCTTAACACTTCGAGTCCGGAGCATGCAGATAAACAGCGCAAAATCGATCAGGCAAAAAACGAATCTCAAACAACAAACACAGAACCAATGGCAATATCGTGAGTCAACGAACCATACACCCAACCCAAACCAAAATAACAAGGTATTTCAACTCTGACCATGAGTCAAGCAGCAACAGCAATCAAAATAACAACAACAAACATTTAGTAGGGAATAATATTGTAAGTTTAGTAGGGAAATATAACAAAGATATTATTTATATAAATTCCAGAAGTTTAATCGCTAATCTAACACAAATTCAGTGCATGTGCAAGTCTCTTAATCCCAAAATAGTCATCTGCTCCGAATCAAGAATTACGAACGATATTAATGAAAATGAATACGCCATTGATGGCTATAAAAGTGAAATTTGTTTATCACACAGCCGCTCAACGGGCGGTGTGGCTATCTATATAAATGAAAACTTGAAACATAAATTAATTAAATCGATCTCTATTGCAAATAGTTTTTGGTACATAACCATAGAAATAATTGAATGTGATATGAAAGGTATTTATAGCGGTTTCTACCGCTCACCTGATACGAACCAAAACGAATCCATGAATATGATAAACGAATACATTGAAAGTAATATAAACATTAACAAATTAAACGTCATAGCAGGCGATATTAATTTTGACTTTTCGAAAACAAACCAAAGAATAGTGAGATTAAATACAATGTTCGAATCATGTGGACTACAAATAATTTCAAATTTTTATACACGCATCACAAACGAAACACAAACACAAATTGATCTAATTTTAACGAATAGAATACACTCTCTCACATGTCAAACAGAAAGCAATGAACGAATCACTGACCATGAAACGATTAGTGTTAGCTACATTAACGACCTGACTATTAACAAAATACCCGAAACCTTTTTATCATGGAAATTTTATAATCAAAATAATTTAATTGAAAATCTTAGAAATTGTCATTGGGAAAACTTTGAATTTATTAATTTATACGAAAAAATCGAATTACTTAGATCGAATCTAAAAGTTTCAGTTGAGCCAATGGTTAAACTTGTCACAGTGAAAGAAAAAGACCTGAAATTAAGTTGGTTTGATGATGAATTGAATGATTTAAAAACCGAAAAAATTAAATGCTACAATAATTGGAAAATGAATAAAACAGATCTTAACTGGTCGAGCTATGTTAACATAAGAAACGATTATAACAAGTTGATAAAACAAAAAAAGAATAATGCGATAAAAAATGAAATTGTCAGAGCAGGAACAGACCAAAAGAAAATGTGGAAAAGCCTAAATAAACTTCTTCCAAGTAAAAAGGCTAAAATTTGCGATGAAATAATTTTCGACGACATTACAAGCACAGATATTGATGAAATAAGTGAAAAATTTAATTGCTTCTTTATCGAAAGCATAAAAGAAATAAACGTGCAAATTCCAAATGTTGATGTGCTCGACACTTTTGGGTGTTCGGTAAATATATTTAAATTTAAAGAAGTATCAATTGAAGAAGTTACGGAAGCATCAAAATTCTTAACGAAAAAAGTGAACAAGAGCCAATTGTGTAACTCAAATGTGTGGTTCGATGCCATGGAATATACTGGCCATTTTCTGACTAAAATAATTAACGATTCTTTAAGGAACGGAATTTTTCCAAGTCAATGGAAAATTTCGACAGTAACACCTATCCCAAAAATTTCTAATACAAATATTGCATCGAATTTCAGGCCGATTAATGAATTACCAGTTGATGAAAAAATATGTGAATGTTTAGTCAAGGACCAACTATTAGAATATGTAAATGAAAATGATTTGCTTTCTGAAAAGCAATCAGCCTTCCGAACAAAACACTCATGCGAAACTGTTCTAAATAGCCTTATCGCAGATTGGAAAATAAGTAGAGAAAAAGGGGAACAAATTGTAGTTGTTTTTCTTGATCTTAAACGAGCCTTCGAAACTGTTGACAGAAATATAATGCTTGAAAAACTAGAAAAAATCGGCGTAAAAGACAATGAATTGAAATGGTTTGAGTGCTATTTGAGTAATAGAAAACAGCATACGAAATTTAAGGGAGTTTTATCTAACGAAGCTGAAGTTCCAATTGGTTTACCACAAGGTACACAGCTGAGTGTTTACTTATTTCTCTTATACATTAACGACCTCCCCGAAATACCAGACATAGGCGAAATTGTTCTTTTTGCCGATGATACTGGGCTAATAGTAAAACACAAAAATACTAGAACTGCCATAGAAATAGCAAATCGTGAACTGAAAAAAATTGAATACTGGTTTAATGCCAACAAACTTAAAACGAATGTTCTAAAAAGCAAATGGATGTTAATTGGTAAAGAAAACTCTAGTGACATGAATGATCTTGAAATAAAAATGGATAATCAAATCATAGAAAGAGTCAAAGAAATTAAATATTTAGGGTTTGAAATTGATGAAAAACTGGACTTCAATGCACAAATAAATTCTATAACCAAAAAATTAGCCAGTAAAATAAATGTATTGTACCGAATCCGCGACAAAATAACTTTCGATATAAGAAAAATTGTATACAATTCGATTATTCAACCTCATTACGATTATTGTTCAACGCTTTATATAAATTGTACGAAAGAACAAATTGAACTGATGCAAAAACTACAAAATCGAGCTATGCGCTATATTTTGAAATGCGATTATAGAACTCCTTCTGAATTTATGTTAAAAAGTTTGAATTGGATGAGTGTAGCCGAAAGAATTAACTATAATGTCATGTTACTTGTTTATAAAATGAAAAATGATCTCGTCCCCCGATACTTATGTAATAAAATTAGATATGCAAATGAATTCCACAATAGAAATACCAGAAATAGAAATGAAATTAGGCTTCCAGATATAAGAACAGAGAACGCAAGAAAATGTATATTATACAACGGTGTGAAATTATTTAACGAATTACCAAATGAAATAAAAAATGTAGATAGTATTAATATATTTAAAAAGAGACTTGCCTTGCACATAAAAGAATAAAAGTTAGGGATTTTAATAATTGTAAAACTAAAAAGCGAAAGCTAATCACAAATAAAATAAATAAATAAAATCTATTTTCCCGGCAAACTGAGACAATATCGGTCGTTAATTATATTTCGTGTACGACTATGGATTTGGTTATTGGGCGTTCACTTCAATCAATTAATAGGCACTTTATATTTGATGTTTGCTACGGCACGACAAATATTCCTGGAACGTGAAATTCTCTGTGTTAATTCAATAGCTGGGCGATATGTGATATTGTGAGAAATTTAATGCTCGAATTAAATTTGCACTCATCCAATGCTCCGTTGGGCAATATCGATTATTATCGTATCATTTTTGATACGAACTGTAGTCAAATGCCATCGTTTGCGGAATAAATTCATTAAAATTCCGGCACAGTATGTACATTAGATCTGTATTTAAATTATACCGTCCGTTTTATTGCTCAAAAACAAGCGAAACGGAATCGGACTATGGCTTCAAGAGACTTAGCCGTAAATAATTGGAAGCAACCAAATGACACCGTATATATATCACGCAACGTTTGTTGTATGCGTGTGTATGTTTGTTGATGCGACGGCTACTGAGCACGAGAGATGTGTGTGCGGCTTTTGTGAGCGCGAGATCCGTGTATGCGTCGCTGTTGCAACCATCGATATGCTAGCATTAATGCTGTGCCTTAAAACATGCTGCTTCCTAAGCAATGCAAATGCGAACGTCTGATATCTATGTATATGTTGTAGTCAACCAGGTGGAAAACCTGAGTGAGTTGATGATATTTATAATGCGTTAAATTGACTTTATGAATAATTGATTTTCTTTTATCTCGCGTTCGATAATTTCTTATCAACAGCCATAGCGCAACACATCCTAACATCGACATTAAAGAAGAACCGCGTCTAGCATAACATACAACCTGACTCGTTAGTTTGAAAATGACATAATTAAGCAAAATAATCAAATCAGAAATTGATACCAATCAAAATGGATGCGCCAATACGATTTTCAAATGACAATTTGATTGACGGTTTTCCCATTGGCAATTTGCTTGGAACATCGAGATTTTCGTGCAATTAGGACGCACAACACGAGGTAAACATTCGCAACAAGAATTCTCATTAAAACAAATAGAGAGGAAAATTTTGTCTGAAAATTACTCGATGATACACCACCGGTTGACGGTTGATATGTTAAAGAGGAATTTTTTTGATTTCAAAATGTCAATTGTTATTTACGTCAAGTGTTTTCACAGTATGTGCCAATTGTGCACCATTCCAGAAACTTTTATGAACCTGAAGCGATGGGCAGCAATATCAAGTTGGTTTCCGTTCTCTCTATTTTTCATCCGCCATTGATGGATGAAATGAAACAAAAATGTGAAGGCTATGCTTCTGGCTGAAAATGCAAACAAAAAGTGACACGTGTAGCGATCACCTATAATGCTGAAAGGATGGAAAATTAAATTCATTAGAGAAAATTACCGATGAACATATAAATTCCACAGGCGACACCATGTCAACCGGACTGAATTTTCCATCAACCCACATAGTTTTCACAACATATCAACATTTATACGTACATTGAGGATGGAAAACCAAACTTTGAAAAAAATGAAATCAATCTCACCACCAGGATATGCACCTGACATTATTACTTTCAACCGTTATTTGACTGCAACATGTTTGAACAAAAAAAGCGCGCGAGTCTGACACTTTGGCTGTGGCACTTTCTTTGGTGGAATATTCCATGAATATGCAAGTCAACGGAGGAAAAAGCGCATTGCTCGCACAACTGAAATTCCTTTAGCACTTACACTTACACAGATCCACAACATGGCAAATACTTATTTGCGTTCATTAGAATATTGTTGCCCTGCAGTGTTGATGCGTTTGCCAATGTTGTCTGACTATTCAAGGTGGTAAAATAACAAACAAAAACTGCGATATACTTTCGAGGAAGACGAAAACAATGAGATAATGTTTATTTTCTGTTTTGACTTCAGTTGCGCGTCGTTATTGATTCCACTAACGGAATGAACGTACCAAAGGATCCAGCGTTTTTGTTTGTTTATTTATTTTCGTTGCAAAAAGTGAGAGAGCACGAAAGAGAAAACGGGATATTTGTTATAAATGGAAAACCACTGTCTATGAAAATTCTTTATATGCCCTCGAGGATAGATTTACAAAAAAAAGAGCGTGCTTAAACCGTTTTCGACTCAGAGGATTTTAGCAGCATCGCTTTGTGAGCTACATCGTATGTCACTTGCAAATTTTTAACAGATATGAGATGAAAAAAAAAACAACTAAACCTCCGAGGTGTTGAGTAGAAATCGGATGAATACAACAAAACAAAGTGAAACTCCTCAAAATGCAAATTTTATCATGGTTCTTTGCGTTATCATCTCCATTTTTCTTACATTCTTCTTTTTTTTCGCCCTTTCGCCACTCATCAATCTTTTTTCCCGTCTTTCAAACTACCCTCGGTAGAAAGATGAGCAAATAGCAAGAGAAACTAATTATTCACTGAGGATAGAGATACTCTTGCAAATCCCATTGAAAGATAAATTAAACAGTTTCGTTTATAATGCACATTGCAATTGGCGAGATAATTATCCGAAATGTAAGAAGAAGAAGAAGAAGAAGAAGAAGAAACAATAGCAGCGAGCAGTTGTAATTGATTCATCCCAACCTTATTTGCAATTAGGTATGCGGTAACCGTCAGTCCATTCAATTTTACTTGAACTCTATTCTATCTCTTAATCAAATTCAGAATTTCAGCAACATTTCATGCTCTTCATGAAGGCGATATTCAGAGAACTATTTCAATGGATTCTTGGCAGAATTAGTGTATGTGTAATTGCTTTTTTACTCAGTTGTTGGTTTTCAAACACAATATACTAATGATACATGATACAAATGCATTGGGCACTTTGCGCTACGCGCTACGAATGGTAGAAGTGTATTGTAATGGTGTAATATTTATACAAAATATACAGAACTGTTGATTATTTTACATTTAAATGCATATCGATCGCGAAATGGACCAAATATCAATTTGTTGCACCAACACCACTTCTTCAATTGATCATAAGTTTTTTTTACATTTACAATATATTTTATGCACTTTTTCGCAATTATAATGAACTGAGCGGAAATTATGAAGTTCATTTTACTTTGAATTTTCTTCCAAAGAGATTTCAATTTTGTAACAATCACAATTTCTGTTCAGTGCAAATATATTGAGATAACATGATTGGCTTGACGTTCGAGCAAGAAAAAAGAAGAAGAAAAGAATCAATGATGAGCTTAACAGCCAATTTAAAGAAGCAAGTAAACCGTTTCATTTTGGTTGCCATGTCCATTTTTTATTCGTCATCCCCGTTTGATGTGCAATCGCATGAGTGCACATCAGCTTGGCTATCACAAACAATCAGTCCGAAGTTCATTTGTTGTATTCCCGATGAATTTATATGTTTATCCTCTCAGGAGACCAAACGCAGATATTATTGCTTTAAAAGAGACCCAATCGCAATCGTTCAACCATAGAGCGTGCTTCAATGCCGCCGAAGCGTAAAACCAAAGAGCTAAAATACACAGAGAGAGAGACACACACACACACGCCCACAAACATTCACATTTCAATCGAATAGATAAAAAAAGCACTTGAAGATACACACAGAAAAACAGAACAAACAAAATAAATGCGAAAGGAAATTTACAGGCGGGGCAAAAGGAAAAACATGAAGCCATAAAGGAATAGAAAAATTACGGCAAAAATAAATTGTTAAATTGCCACGGAACAAATAATGAATTGGAAAATTGGTGGGCCATCCAAGATACATAGAAGAAGAAAAATTGTACAAACACTGCCAAATCAAAACAAAACCAAACAGCATACTAATAAGAAATCTTAAGTCAAATTAAGAAGTTGAGGAGGGAGCGAGAGAGAGAGAGAGAGAGAGAGAGAGAGAGAGAGAGAGAGAGAGAGAGAGAGAGAGAGGATAAAAGGGCTAGCAACAAGTTTCCAGTGATTTTCTATTGCCGATGTCTAAATCGAAACGGCGCCTTTGTATCGCCTTTTAAAAGCCTGGCAACGTGCAGCATATTTGTCTTCAACAAAAGTGGCAGTTAACATAAAGTGAGTTTCGGTTGGCACTTCTTTCTGGATTGCCTGCCTATCGCCAGTGTGCGAGAACACACCTAAATGGCAAAAATATGGAAACGGCTGAAGGCGCATTTTCTTTATGGCAAAAGTTTGAGTTTTTCTTCTATCCTCTCTTCTATTGTCGTTGCTGCTCTTGCTGCTGCCGTTTAATATCATTGTCGTTATTTTTGAGTTTCGAACATTGTGTTTACTAAACATGTGTATTGTACGTGGCGCATTACGAAAGCTGGAAGAGGACAAAAAACTTGGTACTAAAAGTTGAATGGTGAGAAAGGAAAAGAAACTGGCACACTGTTAGGAATGGATCCAACAACAAAGCAAAATAGAGCACAGAAGTAGAAGAAGTAAAAGAAGAAGAAGAAAAAAAACCAGCCAGATCACAACAAGTTCATGTGTTCATGTATGGCAAATCAAAACAAAGTGTTGGAGACGAAAAGAAAAGTCGAAGGAAGCAGCAGAAAATACCGTAAAATGTTGAAGAGAAAAAAAGAGAAAAAAAAACTTTTGCATTAATGATGGCAATAGACATTGACGACGTTCATGTATACAAGCTAAAACACACCTGATCGTTTCGCTTAAGCCTAATTTATTTTATTCGTCTCTTTTCATTCTATATCATCTGATTTGTTTGTTTGCGTCCTTTCGTTCGTTCGTTTTACGTTTTGTACCTGTTTCTTTCTGTTCCTATCTCTGTCACCTTTGCACCTTTTCCACCAGTTTTATCTTCCTTTTCTAATCTTTCTCACCAGCCCATTCGCTATCGTTTTGGCACTTTTATCAGTGTGGTGCTCCTTTGTCACCGTTTGTCTCTCATTATTATAATGGTAATTATTGTTGCTGTAGCCGGTCGCTCACGATCTTTTGCATCGGATAATGTCGTCATATGACACAGTCTTTTGCCTCATTATTTAGCTATAAAATATTTTCAAAATAAATTTTAGTTAGCATAATCTGCAGAAGATTAGCAAGAAGTAAGGGACATTAGCGACGCCAATACACACACATACACACATTGGTGTGCCTGTGCCACGCAATCAAATCTTCCCGATTCAAAGTATCGCTTACATTATTATGAGTGAAATTGTGACCGTAGTGGTTTTATGTATAGGCTGGGAGAACCAGAGAAAAATTGAGATAGGGAGAAAAAACGGTGAACGAAGATTACGTACCGCAAGTCACTGGGCGAACAATAGGACAGATGTAGACACGAAAAACGTTCAAAGATTTGCTAAAAAGTGAGGCAGTATGCCTATATTTCATGTTTATGCGGCTCTCAGTGACGAAGCACACGATCAGAAGTGCTCCCCATTTATATCCCACACATTTTCATTCTGTCGCACATTCATTTTTATTCGCTCCGTGCCGTTCTCCTTTTCCTTTTGTTGCTCGTCAATACAGTTTTTGGTCTCTATTAAAAAGCGCTTCCATACACAGCATGAATTGTGACCAAACAGTCAGTCGAACGTCTAACAGAGAGCCAAGAGGATCTCTTTCTCTCTCTCTCCCTGTATGTATGTGTGTGTTGTGTGCATGGTGTATGTGGATAATTGGCAGTCGACATTTGAAAGTAGTGCTAGGCTGGGTTTTTTTATACGTGCGATGCCAAGGCAAACGAAGTCAAATTACGTATGGGCACAAGAGCCACCAAACGTATACGCGTTCTCATATAGCGTCGCACATTTTTTGTAACAAGGGTGATAAATTCGTTTTCATGGTCTTCATTTTTTGTTCATCATTCGTACGGTATAGCATGGTTTACACTTATAAATCTGAATGAATCTTCTGCATATAATTTAAGGATCTGATTCACAGAAATACCATGCTTATAATGGCTTTTCATATTCTTTTTATTTTTTCCAAGCTCGAAAAACAAAAAAAAATGGATGAATGAATGAATGAAATAAAATTCATCATTTTCGCCTGCCGGCATTGGCCATAGACCAGGACCAGGATGTGAAAAATGCAAGAAAATAGCCGCAATCAGTAAAACCAGAATTAACGAGAGATAGAGAGAGAAAAACGCAAACCCAATGGGAGTGTTCAGTTGAAATTATGAACAAAGTTCAGTCCCACACTTTACGCACGTTTTTTCTAGCGTTTTTTTTTTCGACACATTTTTCACCGTTTAATGCCGAAACATTTGTGCATGGCATTATTATTAAAAAATATTTGCAATCATTCATTTTGTGAACAACGTACAATAGCATCGCATGGATTCGTCTCTCTCTTTCTCTCAAATTGCTTTAATTATATCTAGCACATTTTATTATTCTTACACTCAAAATCCGTGTACGGATGTCATTATTTTATTTATCATATGAAAAGCATTTCCACCGTTTATTTCCTCATCGGAAAATCGGCGTGTATTGTGTGCATAAAATAGCCAGAGCTCACGTACGCATACACACATCGCAAATTGAGTTTATTATACTCATTTTTCGTTTGGCTTTTTGGTTTAACCAAAGTTTAATTATGCATTAAAACCAATGATTCTCTGCTCATAATATTTCGATTTCCAGCGATAGCCAATTCGGATCGCATAAAAAAAAGTTATACGTTAATTACACTTTTATTGAGTAGGTATACACAGAGGTGGTGTTTGTGGTGGCGGAACCTTTTCGATATAATTCAAAGTTACGCTGATCTATTTCTCTCAGTTGTGTGCATGTGCTATATGGTGTGGCAAAGATAGGCAGTAGTTTGAGAATATTGGGATATTTTGGTTTTGTGTTGTTTTTTCTCTATTTAACAGCCAACATCAGCCAAAATATGTATGTAGTGGGCTAATCTGAATGGTCAATGCACATTGCACAGGCATAAAGTGTCTCATTAGCCAATAATATCGAAACTATAGTCATCAAATTTGTAATGAAGACAGGGACTGATTTAAATGCAGCAGGAATTTTGCAATGCCGTTGTAAGCGAATATTCAGTATTTTTTGCAATCTCTACAGTGTTCTATTCGATAACATCTTATCATACATAATGACGAGATAAACCCACCCGGCAATATTCTGTCAATTGTTCTATGTAAAACATGGAGTGTGAAATAGTAGAGCGCCACTACTGGAGAACGGAAGAATGCGAAAGAAAAAATTTCAAATTTATTTGCGCTCAAATTCACTCCGTCATATTCATTCTTGTTTTGATGTCGAAACAGTGAAAAAAATAATAAAAAAAATAAAT
>NW_022601467.1:12486824-12539980 GCF_009176505.1 Sitodiplosis mosellana | reverse complement strand
GACGAAATATTATGGATTATTGCGAAATCATACGAAAAACAGCAAAACATGTAAAATATGTGCGGATTTAATTTAAATTGTATTTTATTTTATTTCGAATTTATTTTTTTTATTATTTTTTTCACTGTTTCGACATCAATACAAGAATGAATATGACGGAGTGAATTTGAGCGCGAAGAAATTTGAACTGGGTGTTGTCATCACTCTGTAGCGGCGCTCTACAATTGTTCGCCCTTTCGTTATCATCGTGCGGTTAAACTGCTGGACAATTTTCAAAGGATCCAAATAATACCATTGCTTTTGTAGCACAACACGAAGCATTGTATGATACCGCAAAAAAAACAAACGTTTCAGATGCATACGAAACCATCCGAATCATGTTCAAAACTATGTTCTCTGTGGTTATATGAATTATTTAAATTGAATATTTCTAGGGAATACCAAAAATACTGCATTGTTCAAATTGGTGTTCATGGGATAATCCAATACGAAAGTATTTTAAATATGTGAATTTCCTTTTATTTTTCAATTAAGTTCTACATCCGGTAAATTTTACCGAAAGGCCGATGCAGAGAGAGAGAGAGAGAGAAGAATTTTGAACAAAACCACAATTAGCATAGCCTCAGCTGATTGTGCAATATGCATAAGATTATGCAAGAATTGTTCGCCGGCTGTAACGATCGGATAACAGAGATTGAGGTATGCACATGCACATTACATAGCCAAACGAAGATAACCCTTTTTTGTTGGAGCTTGGCATTGACTGCGTTTCGTTTTTTTTTTCTTTCGTCCGCTTATCATCGTTGAATTCATTCAGCAAATCATTTACGGAGATAACATGCGCTACTGCAACAAAAACGATCAAATGCACATTGCACACTCTTCAATATTTTCTCAATGGACTTGAGCCGCAGTTCGAGTTTTGTGATTTTTGTTGCTTGTGCCAGCACAGAAACTAGGTTCATTCACTAAACGAATTAAAGAAATATTAAATAAGTATTAAATTAGATAATTCGCATGGCGGTGCAATTTGAAGCACTTCTTCACGATTATTGAATAATTCACAGACATTGCATCAATTTGACGGTGTATGGCATGTGACATGATTTTCGTATAACCTTTGGTTAATCTGAGTCAAAATCTTCATTTCTTTTAGAAAACCGTCGAGCCGTATGTCCTTTGGATAACAACAAACCAAATCGATAAATGCTTTGCTATTGCTAATTCAGACTTTTCTTTCCCCTTGTCGCTAATTTGAAAAGCGAATGGCAATACAATTTAAAAAAGAATGGAAATAAAGAGAGTCTTTAAGCTGAACAAAGACGAATTTTCTTTGTTGAACAGTTAATCAAGACGCCCACGTCATTGAGAGCTCATTGTGCATGTGTACGTGTACTTTTGAAGAGGTTTTGAGAGACGATTTAAAGCGATAAATAAACAATATTGGTGATTCATATTTCGAAAATGATTCAATACCGAGTATTGATTGAGACCGAACGTTCGGCGGATAAGACTGGCTCGAAGTGATATTGAATGGTACGAAAGGCAAGTGGGCGTACGGTGAATGTAATTCAAGACAATGCGTATAAATATCAGTTTGGTTTACTGATACTTTTCATACTTTATTGATCGGAGATGTTGGAATGGGTACATTTCACGTTTCTTCGTCCTTAATCAAAATCCATTATCTGTCCCACCAATTGTTCAATGCTTTTAATATTATTGATTATGCTATAATGCATTTTATTTGTTCGATGTATATTTTTCTATTTTTCGTCTTGATAAACTCTGTTTTAGATCCCAATATCAACCGACCTTTTCAATGGAGAGGAACAAAGAAAGAGAAAAAAAGGTGTGTTGAAAAGAAAATCAGAGCCTTTGATAGTCGTTTTATTCCACATTTTATAAGCCATTTTAGGTTTCTTTTCTATTTTCTCCCCACTTTGAATATGACATTGTTCGTAAAAATAGAAATAACTTTATTTGACAGAAACATCAAAATGCCTGACATGAACCGATTTCATATTTTTATACAATGTGTGAATGCACACACGTTATCCATTCTATTTTTTCGAGCTTTGTGTATTCGACAGAAGTTCAAATTCTAGGTAAATAGCTCTTTATCTCTCTCTATCTTTCTTTCTTGTTTCCTTCGTTTTTTTTCTTTATCGATTTTCTGATTGAATGCGGGACGGAATATGTTTTGTTTATCGACTTGGATGAAAATAAACAGTTCTTTTGTCCATTCATTTCCAGCTGTTGATATTGATTTTTACGCTTTGTTCCCCAATATAAATGATATTTCTGTTTTTGCCTAACCTTCAATTATTTTTAATTGGAAAAAGGGGTGTGATCAGGGAGTAAAACAATGGAAATCAAGACAAATTGGCCCAGCGGCCTATATTCCATTCATATTGATTTCAGTTGGGGTTGTCACTCTCTTATCTTTAACAAAATGTAGTGACATTCAATTTGAGCTACAGTTCTCATTTACTGTTGTATCCAAGCACGACTGACATTAGAAATCGCTTTGGATGACACCGTGCACAGCATTAAAATCCAGCACAATCAAAAGGCACGCACAGTATATAAGAGCCAATGCAAAAGTCAATTGATGCGCATAAGTAGCGCCACCTCTAATGATTACGGAGAGTTACCATAAGTCGTATGCAATTGATGTCGAGAAAAAGAAGAAGAAGAAGTAGACATTCTATTCATTTACATGGCAATGATGGCAATCAGTAGAGATGGTGCTCATGTGCCGATCATATCACTGTTACAACCCTTCGAGCACAATATTTGTATACTGAATAAAAAGTCATTGAATGGAATGAGTTTGATTTGTGGATCACACAATAGTTCAACGGTCGGCATGGAAAGAAAATCAACTATTGTTACGCGGTGTGAAACAATCCCTGAATTAATTAATTTTGACGCGGTGTGAAACAATCCCTGAATTTCCAAATAAAGCAAAATATGGATGGTTTGGAGCGAAAATGTAATATAGAAAACTTGAGCGGAAAAATGTCAAATGAAAAGGTATAGCTATATAGTTTACTATAGTTTACTATACAGTTTACTATATAGCTATCCCTTTTCCGCTCATTCATCATCGATATTTTTCCGCTCGACTTTTCTGTATTACATTTTCGCTCCGAACCAATCATATGTGAACGGTTCATTGACAAACAGAATTTCATAAAAAAAAAATCTATCCAATTGATGTTGCATGAATGCGTGAAACTTGAGAATGAGAGCAAGGGAATTGTAAAAAAAGAAATATAATCAAAAGTTTGAGCCATAACACGTGTGCGGTTTTTTTTTACGTACGATAAATGCTTCGCTAACGATGAAGCTGTCATGCAATATATAAGAATGAGCGCTAGAGAACTAAAGAGAAAATGAGAACTGTGTGTATATTGTTGGTTCACATTCACACATACACAAAAAAATAACATTTAAACGAAGCGAATATGGAAAACAGGTGAATCGGAACGTGGATCGAATGAACAGTTACGAATGGCAATTGAATTGGAAATTGGAAATCGAAAATGAAAAATGAATCGCACACAGAAGTATAACAAATCATATAAATAGAAGGAAAGGGAGGCAGGGAAATGCACAAACACACACACACAGAGAGAGAGAGAAACACCAAGCAATTTAGCTATGAATGTGGCAACATGGAATTACTTATTTGGTCAATATTGCCCACACAAACAAATCGATTTGAAGTGAAAAATTCATTTTGCAAAGGACTGTTTTGTTGGTGTTGTTGCAGATGTATTTTTTTTTATTCTTCTTAAAGCCACACATCGAAAAAGAAGGCTTTGATACCAAAATTGAAATCTCAATCAGTGAACTAAGCAAAAAAAACAACAAAAAGTTATTTGTTCAAACAAACTTCAATTTTCACTCAGATATGTGATGAACGATGCGCAGATTCAACGATAGAAGCATTGAACATTAACGCGCTTCCTTTCACGTTGATCAAATCTCAATTTGATTTCTGTTCGCCGCACAGCACTCGAATGCGAAAATAATGATGTTGAAACACCGCCGTTGCCATCATCCACCACCATCACCACCGCCGTCGTCGTTGCCGCTGCTCCACTTTAAGCGATTCGCGTGAAATGAGCGAACCCAAAAGCGATACAATCGGTTTGAATTTGTGCCAGGATAATAAGCTGTTTTCGGTGTACTTTGAAATGTTGATACGACTACTATATTGTTTGGTATGTCATTCAACGATCGATTTCGTTAAACTCTATTTAACTGTTCATTCTATGTGTATTACGGGTAAATCGAAATGCGTGTGCAGTTGAGTGTATCACAATACAAATAAAGTGGAAAAAGTGCCGGTGGGAGTTGCTTGTTGCTCTAGCTGATTCATTGGGTACCTTCAAACGAGCAAATCATATTTGCAATTGATAGAGTCGGCCGCGTAGAAGAAATAAATTTTTCTGTTTTTTTTTTCTTTCTCTTCCTCTTTGTGTGTTTTTGGTGCTATTTTTGCTTTGTTTTCGGCTCACTTTGTGCGATGTGACAAAGCAATATATTTTTTACCATGTGCTGGCTTTGCCCATTGGCATTCATTTCTACAATCTAATGTGTAACTAATATCACACAAAAAAAGCTGGATTGTTGGATCTGCGTGTTGTTTCTTTCTGAATTATGTAACGATAAAACGCAAACACCCTCAAATACAACACACAAGCAAATAATTTTCTCTTCCAACACATACACGTATCCAATTTGGATACGAATTATGTCGATGCCTAATCCGCAGTTCTCTTATGCGATAGTGGATTTAAGCGAAACGCTCAATGCTCCCACTTTCGTCACTTTCGCCACATTCACTTTACATTTCAGGGATCGATTTTGGCTTGGAATTTCGATTTTGCTTTCTCTTTCGATTTTATTTTCGATATTTTCACTGCGTCATCTTGTGTTCATGACATTATCCGCTGTGATAAGAACAAGCTGAGACTTGAGAATATTCGCGTGGTGTTGGCAGAAACGTTCGCGATTGCGAAGTGTCGATGATAAATCTTATTAAGTAGCAAATGAAACACGTGTGTAAATATCCGCATATAGAAGCTGACAAAATTGGCGTTGCCTTAGAAAATTATAAAAACAAAAACATTGCGAAGGGAAAAAATGTGCTGCATGGTGACATGGTAATTATCTTGTCAATGAAGTGAATACGAGGGCCTTGAAATAGGATTCCCAAGGAATATTGTGTTTTGTTGCACGCAAAAATGCGCAAAATTACATCGACCGCTCACACTGTGAGTGTTTTCATCAATCCATATTGGGACAGAGAGGGAGAGAAAGAGGCATTTTTCGAAATAAGCATGTTACCAAAATACATGTGGGCCGAATGAATTTACAACGCTTGTAATCAACTGTGTTTTTGGCATATGTAAGAAAAAAAGAAACTGCCACCAAAACAAACACAACAATTGTCAATTGATACGATGAAGCGACAAAAAAAAGAACGTATGCGGTCTCTATAATTCTCCCAATGACAAAACAAAAGATGGAAATGACAAATAATGAAATTCAATTCAACATATCGTGTCATGTGACAAACATTCAAATAATTATTCCAATTTGTGTGTTCGGCTCTTGTTTTTGCTCGGTGCTCGTTGTTAGCCGTTTCCTATATATGTCTTTCCCTCTCGATCTAAGATGGCGCATTTCACCTTTTTTTCGTCTCTTTGGCGTTCTATGTACTGTACATTGTATATATATATTCTTCATATACTCATTATGGTCGCAATATTATTCTCATTGCCATTCGTTTTTATTTTATTTTATTTTTGTTCTGTCTTTTGTAAATGAAATAGTTTCATTCGTTTATTTTGTTTGATTTTGGTACCACTGTGTGTGCTCTATAATTTTTCGCGTCAAATTGTCACTTCAACGCCTATTATCTGAACACAATAACAAAAATGAAAAATAAATATTGTAAATGAAGATAGCATTTAAATGGCAGCATTTCAATATTTAATTGACGATTGCTTTGCGATGTGCTCAATTTAGTGAGCGTGAAACGTGCGAAAGGCACGCAAATGCACGGTAAATGGTTAGCAACAATTTTGGAAACGACCGCATCGGAATGCTTGAAATCACAAATTTTCCCAATCGCTCCCTCTTTCTCTTTCTTTCGTTCGCTTTATCGCTGTTTCGCGTTCACTGATTTCATAATCCCAATTGAATATTGAAATCGTGTCAAACTTAGTAATAATTTACATTTTTGTTTGTATCTCATTATGACTTCCAAATTTCATAGACAAAAAAAAAATTGAAGTACATTCAAACGAACCGTACGATAAACGTAGGCCGTTTTTCATTCGCGACCATCATTAAACAGAGAAAAGAAAAACACAATCGGAAAAGAATTCAAATATTTGTACAAAGTAGTCGTCGTTAATTAGAAATTTAATGAAATAAGCAATATACACACTGTATCACAGACATTTTGCGACAAAGGCTACACTCTACACTACCCGACATGAAGTGATGTATGAACAAACGTGCAAAAATAAAATTATTCATTGCTCCGAAGTTCATGGAAACACGCCGCCGAGAAGAAAAAAGAAACAAATTCCAATTTATTATTTTAACTAGCCGAACGAGTTTTGAAACGTACCATTTGGTGTTGTACAACTTTGATCGACGTACAAATCGCATCTCATAAATGAGTCAAGCTGTAAATTGCTTAATATTCCACAAATTGTATGAAAAATAGTGCGTAATTGGTGCACGAGAGTGTAGCATTGGTTTGAGTGAAGCGAACGATTGAAAGACACATCGTTATGAATGGCGCGAAACAAATCCAACACTAGGTCATTCTATTAGGGGTCCGGTACCGTCTCCGGTTTCGGTTCTTCGTTCATCGGTGCGAAGAATACGTGCAAAATTAAGGTCAAATTATTTTAATGGCGAGACGCTGTCAATGCATTTCACTCGGCTTTTTGACCAAGAAAACAATTCCAAATGGTTAAGCTATCTAGAACTGCAACACCCAATGTTATATCGTGCGATTATAAATTCGCCACGTCAAAATTATCGATAAAAAATCGAAAAGAGGGTGGAAATCGATCTGCATCGGTTGATCCATGAAGGAATTTAATGCCAACGTAAATATAATTTCAAACGCCAAGTCTACGGAATTTTCAGAACATCTAACAGTGAATTGTATTCGCAATATAATTCACCTTTGACACGTGGTGTCTGCACAAATGGCGTACATATCAAACCATCTTTTCATGTTTTGCCTCAACTTCTTTTCGGTTCAACTTTTAGTTCGATGAATTGAGGCGTTTTGCAGGGCAAGACATATGTCGGCGTCATGAGACGTTTGCAATAGTCTGCTTATATCATGATTCTTCATCAATTTCACCATGGAATCGCCCTACTTTTAGTGTGAATATAAGACTGATTGCCGTGTGGTCTACCCATGCGAAAGTTTTTCTTTCCGAAATGGCTCTCCGTAACAACGATGATTTTGACATTCAAAAGTTGTGCCGTAGTTTGTATGTGCATGTGCTTGTCCTTGTGCGTGTATATGTGTGCTTTCGGCTGCAAACTGTGGCGATAAATGTCCTGAGAAATAGATTTTACGCTATGGGCGCTCGATTAGCACCTATTATTGATAAAATAACATTTCACATTAATATTATGAGGTCTTTAGACGCTTACGCCGCATCTCTCTCTAGATAAAAGTCCGTTCATCCATGCCATTAATGTGAAAATATTATCGTCTTAATTCGTTAATGCCTCTTATGTGTACGTGCGTCGACACTGTCCATATACGAAAAAACGACACATATTAAACTCGAAATCCACGGTAATTAATTGCATACTCGCCATTACATAACAACATCAATTCATTGCGGGGATTTGGTGGCAGGCAGAATATACATAAATCTTATTTGAGACTATAAAAAAATATAAAGAAATAACCAAAGCTTTGCAAAGAATGTTTAAAATAAATCAATTTAAGGGCAGTCTATCAGAAACAGGTTCCATTTAAAATGAACGGATAAAATTGAGAACGAATATTTACGGAATCGACCAAAACATTGGCATTCACATAAACTCCTATTTTGTAATACTAATTATATGTGTTCGATTTCACTCGGCTATCGAATTTTCAGATCAATATTCGCATCTCACAGTATAATTTTCGCCATCAAATCATTCTTTTTAGCCCTCCAGTGTGCGAATATTCTGACTTCGTAGTCGATCGATTATTTTGGGACATATTTAGCTAGTTAAAAATGGTTTTCTAGATTAAACACAATGATCTTTTTTAAATCATTTCATAGTTTGAAAAGAAAAATGTCCCAATTTAGTTGTCTGGCTATGGTTTCATTGTAGTCGATAAATTTCCATACGAAAACCCAGCTCAGCCCAGTTGTAATCGCTTATTAGTAGATTTTAGTTATAGTCAGCCAGTCACTTAATTTGCACACGGGCTTTTAAGTGAAACATGTAACAGTGGCAATGTCGGTGATGACGATGACGATGATGGTGATAATTATGATGAAGCGGTGTACTTTGAACAGCTATGCACTATCAAACATTAAATGTATCTGATGCGTATTGATTGATACGCCGTAATACACGCTCAGATCCCAGATTTGCCAGGCACACTATGTGTGTATGTGTGTACGTGTGTGTGTGTCGAGGCGATCACAAGGCAAATGCGAAGGTTAAAACTCTATGCCAACGAGTGAATGTATGTCATAA
Organism: Sitodiplosis mosellana; assembly: GCF_009176505.1. Taxonomy (NCBI): domain Eukaryota; kingdom Metazoa; phylum Arthropoda; class Insecta; order Diptera; family Cecidomyiidae; genus Sitodiplosis; species Sitodiplosis mosellana. Next base: position 12,531,217 of record NW_022601467.1, on the reverse strand, counting down.
GCCATGATAATGAACGATGAAAATGAAAATGAAAGATGGCTATGCAATGTGTTCACCGTGTGTTCTGCCATAATTTTATATTTGTTCGCAAAAGCACAACTTGAAAAACAATCGCTGGATCGTGTCTGATGTACACATTCCCAGTGAAAGAAACATTTAATTTATCATTTTTGTGGTATTGAGTTAAGCGAGCAGAAAAAGCGACATCGAGGAATTCTTACGTATGCTCATATTAATCGTGTTGTTTTATGTGCATGTAGCCCCCTGTGCATAAGCAAAGCTCGAAAATTGAGTGCTCAACATAAGATAGGAATAAGTCTTGATTTGACTCACAGCCTCATACAAACACAGCCAGTCATTTAAGTTCACGACGACATATGTTGTAGACGACATAATATCATGCAATTTTGATAGTTGAGTACGTTGATGTTGTTGGTGGATTCGTTGTTGTTGTTGTTTTTTTTTTCATTCTCTCTTTTACCCGTTGCCATTGTCGTTTTTTCCATGCCCTTTGTGTGATTAATGCTTTGAATTAATACGTTGTTAGTTGGGAGATGTTACAGTTGTGTCGATTCAACATTTTCCCCCCACTCTTTGTCTCTCTATCACTCTCACTCTTGCCGCACATTTATATACACATGACAATCACACATATTTCGGATTTATTCAGTTAAGCAGACAAATTAATTACTCACTTTTCACATTAATCGCTCTTATTTTGTTGGGGCAAAAAGTACACCGTCACCACAACCGCAAGCCACCGTCATCGTCGTCTTGAGTACAATCGAACATAGCGTTACGATTACCAACAAAAATCGTATACAATGCATACACATTTAACCATTGTGTCGATTCAATTTAATGAAAGTCGCAATGCGATGTGAACGAACAGACAGCATATTTGGGCAATGATTTTCGGTCTGATATAAGTAGTAGTTCACAGAGCCGAGATAAAAGTAAACAAGAGCGCAACTCATCTCTGGATCAAGTTTGTCACTGTGCCAAGCTCTTGGCTCTAGTTTCTCGTTGATGTGGGGACCTTTTATCAATTAACGGCATCAGACCATATTCGTTATCATAACTCCGGTTGAGATTGTTTCCAATTTCACGAACCCCATTACAGTGTTAAAGACAAAATGCAGAAGACACACGCAAAATAACTTTGATAAGAACATTACGGCCATTTGCACTTTAGAGGGAAGATAGTGAGAAAAGTGAAAATCGAAATCAAAAGAATGAAAAATGGAAAACGATGAATAGAATAGAACAAACAAACGGCAAGATAATATAAATCATACACTCACATACACATACATACACACACGTAAACAGGATGGTGATTTTCTCAATGGCAAGCAAACGTACGTGAGAGCTGCCACGAAAATCACACAAAGGAATAATAATGTGTTGGTTGTTCTTTGCATTATATACGGTACAGGAATTACATTTATTCCCTCATTTCGTTGACAGGCTCTATTTGATGTTGTAAATGACTGCTGGCATTTGTCTCGCAGCAATTGCATCTACATTAATGTGCTCTCCCGTAGTGAAAAAAAGAATACATATAATAACACACATTAAATGTTTAAAAGGTTTTGAAAATGAGTCGGTAGCAGTGGTGGTGGTGGTGGCGGAGAAGTTGAAATAAAAACAACGGTGAACGATATCTACAGAAAATAGATGGGTTAAACGTATGCATCTTTAGGTCTTGAGTGCTGTATTGCTGTGCTGTATCACATCGTCTCCGGGATAACGAACAGACAGGCAAGCAAGCGTATACGACTGGAAAACACTATGTATAAACATAAGCTTGAACATTCAACGATACTTGAGTGTTAAACAAACATGGCAATTATACTTTATGGTTTTATAAGGATTTCAAACACACCATCCGATGCTATTGTACGTGTGTCTCTTGCTTATGTAGTAGATATATGCACGAGTACCCAACACTCACAAAGCAATGGCATTGGCAACCAGGCAGGCGGGATTGCTGCCAAGGCAGCCAGATAGGAAGCATGCTTTGCTCATTCAGATAATTTACGTGCCACCGACGCAAAAGCCTATCCATGGATGATGTGAATTTTATTAGGCTTTTATCGAACCACTGAGAAGTCTTCAATACAAGTGTTTGTGCTGCTCCGATGACTACGAAAAGATTGCGTTTTATCAATTCTGACAAAAACGCTCGAAATATATACACCATAAATTATAAACTATCAACAATTGTTGAGGTTGAAGTCTCATTTATGAGTAAACACACAACATATAGTGTACAAGTTATTCCGTTCATGTCGGGCGGTCGTGTCATATTGTAAGTGTACGAACGGCAACGGACGTGCTGTGTACAAAGGAAATGATTTAGTAAACTGACTCGATTAATTTTAAGAAGATTTGTGGAAAATACGTTATGGCATTTTTGCGAGAAAGAGAGAAAGACAACGACCACATTTCCACCGAATGTTGTCGTGTTGTTGTTGGTTGTGTTATGGTTGTCGGTCCTGCACACAGTCTTTTTTTTTCTCTCAAAGAAAACTCTGCCCATTGACCAATGTATAAAAGCAACAAAAAAAAAATTCCATCCACCATTTATATATATCTCGTTACTTTTGGGTCCATCCATTTTGCTGTCGCTCGATAGTCACCATTCAAATGTTACTATTCGCTGCCTTCAAACCGAATATACATCAACATCAGCGTCACCAGTCAATAGTCGTTTTCATTTTATTTGAATCACATCTTTGTTCACACATAACATTTACTATAAATGCCCCAATTCGATCCAATTTCGCAAGAACGTCTCTTGAATTCCTCTGAAATGTATTTTTTGTGTGATAAATCTCTCATCGTTCAAAGAGCCCAAAAAGTAGCACCCACACGCATACACATCGATTATGATTAGAGGAAAGTACGTAACACTACACGCAAACTGCAAATTGGCTCCATTCGCCTTAATCGCTATTGAAGAAAGTTTTCGGAAAACTATTTTCCACATAATTTACTTCAAAATCTGGCAGCATATTTGCCAGTGGGTCTGTGTGTGTGTGTATGTGTGAGCGTCTGTATTTATTTGGAAAATGGGACAAAAACAGATATTCACGCATATTACATGTACACAATACGACATTTTGCTCAAGCAAGAAATTCATTCGCATTTAAAGCGTTATTTCGAGAATGCACATGTACTCCGGTTCGGGCATTTACTTCTCTCGTCACAACACTCGGGACGAAATAGAGAGGCGGACGAAAAAATATAGAAATTATTTCGCATAGATTATGCGAATTGGGGTGATACGCAATGCTTTTGGGGTAAATTTTGATATCAATATACATATTGTGCTGTACTGCTCCCCATGGAACATGGACCATCGATACTCATGGTTGTGATTTGTATTGTATTTCTTTTGGTGAAACTTTTGTTCGTTCGGCTCGTTTCGCAGGCAAAGTGCCCAGTCTTTGTGGTGCCCGTTACACCTACATTAGCGAGTATACAATCTTAAAGCCGCATTCTCTCAAGTGTGCTCACTCTGTGCTCCCATTAAATTATGTTTATGATGACCTGAAAAACGGCCAGCGCACCAACACGTTTATATTCATAATTCTTTCATCCACTTTCGTTTGCCTGCATTTTGCTTATTTGTTCTGGAAGCAACAGAATATGTCAAGTGTAATCAGTGAATGGAATGCAAAGATAACGAACAATGAAGACAGCCGTAGAAAGGCTTTTCGAGATAAATCTTCAGCATTTCATTTGATGTAATAGCCCTTCTGGATGAGAGAAGGCACTTTTCTTGCCCCATCGCCATGGATTAACGCACATATACACACACACACACACACACACACAAACTTTTTCCGGCGATGGAATTACGAGCATCCAATATTTTTGGCATACATTGTTCGTTTATGTGCGTTTTAAAACGATTTTCAAGAGTCGGAAATCGGAAAACACTGTCGAAAATAGCAAATTAAGATAAGAGTTGTTGTGAAGCACTCTCTCGTTCTGGCTGAAAATGGTATTAGGCTAAATGAGATCATGATGGATTCTCCCTTCATGAGAGGAATTGAACGCCACTTTCGTGTGATTGAACATAGATTGGTTTATAATCTGACGTAATGCCACGCTTGACAAGCGCGAAACTACGAGTGCGGACGCGCACCAAGATCAAAACCCAAACACGAGCGCAATATTACGATACGCGTTCATAACATCGAATCTCTCTAATTATTCGCTAAGTTCTATGTTCTTAAGTGCTGGAGCGAACCGATTGAATGAAAAAAAAAAGTTAAGTGCATCTCAAAAGCTTTTATTGTGTTTTATTAAATACTTTGCATGTTGTTCTCTACCCTTCTTCTTTCCCTCCTGGCCGGAAAATTTTTCTTATGGTTTTGTTCGTACGTTCGTCTTCGATGCGATAATTTCACCAGCTTATTGTTAGAATAACAATACGTTCCAGCAATTGGCTAAGTGCTTTTGTTTCTCAAGTGCATGTGTGCGTTTTCGTTGAGCGAACGAAGAGATTTGAGCTCTTCAGGCGTCGCAATACACTTTTCTAAGCTCAATCACAGAAATTTCTATTCAAGTGTAAGACATACAATGGATGACGCCGAGAAAACATATGAGCCCTCGGATTTCAACAATGTGAACGCGTTGGGGTACACATCAGTTCAAATAAATTCGGTGATCGATCGAAAAGTTTGTCCTCAAACGAAAAATAAAACAAAAACTGAAGGCACAGCGCGCCGCGCGAGAGAGAAAAACAACAACAATATAATCAGATGCGTGAGTCGAATTTTCGATTTGATGAGGAGACTCCGCTGCATTACTGTTTTTGTAATTCACATTGCAAAAAAACTTTTGGTTCGTTTTACTCTTCGTTTTCTTTTTCTTTATGTCACCTCGCTGAAAAATGCGAAACGAGGGCCAAAACTCGATGGGCCAGAAATGTAAAGTTGCCATTGAAGTAGAAAACATCGATCGCCACATTTAAATATGATGTTCGCTTGTATAATTTCCATTGTAAAAGTAAAAACTAATTAGAATTTTCGGCGTTCGTCAGGTGTGTGGGCGCTTTTTTGCCGCTCTTAAATATGCAACAAAAGTTTGTCTGCGGAGATGTCACTGCTAATATTCAGAGAGAGAGAGAGAGAGAGAGAGAGAGAGAGAGAGAGAAAAAAACTCGTAATCATTGCCTACTTTATATTCACTCCCGTTCACTTGGCGTAGTGTAAGCGGTTGAAGGGCCGATGCGACAGCGAAAGTGACAGTGAGAGTAAGAAAAAGGAAAGAACAAAGATTTGGTACGTTGGCTAAATTGACGCCAATATGTATATTGCAAATACGCGAAAAACCGAAAAAAAAGCCCATCGCATAAAATTAAATGACGAGAAAATGATTTGAACAGCCTTTTGATAAAATGGGACAGAAAAAAAGGAGAATGAGAAGAAAGCGTTCAGTCAAAAGTTTTGTGTTGACTTTATTTATCGTTGTATTTGGTTTTGTCAAAAAGTTTCGCGCTGCGTTGTTGACACAAAAGATTGAGCACCTGTTTGATAGCACACTATGCGGCCCATTGTTTGCAATCCAAACTTTTATCAGATAGGATTCTTCACTGTGTATAGACTCTATTTTTGTTATGATTTCTAGTATTATTTCTTCGCGACACTGCCATCAATGAATAATAATGTAAATCTCATTGAAAATGGGCCGCATACTTGGTGGCAAGCGGTTGGGGGGACCGTACACCATCAACAACAACAACATTCGCACAATATCGGCTATTGCACCATTTGTTGGTTGTGCCATTCTCATCAGCACATCTCGCATTCACGCTTCAAAATATCATGTTGCGCCCGAAGCCGATGCCAATGCAAAACTTTTGGCTTTTTGTGTTTCGTAATTGTTGATTTTCGGTTTCTAGTGTCTGCAACAATGAGTTACGTAAAGTAAATAAGAATATTGAAGCAGGAACGAGATGAACTTCGCCCGCGTGTATGGGATATTTGAGAAGGTAATGTTGGCTTCAGCCGGGCGAAAGCATTTGTCGAAATTAAAATGGGAAAAATATACAATTTTGCATTATCGTCAAAAGGATTTGCAACGTGAAAATCGATCGATACCTATGCCCGAACTTTTCAAGAGCACGGAATTACATTGAAATGTTTTCTTTTTCATCCGCTTGCTGCTGAAGCTGCACCAATTTATATATTCCCTTCGCGTACAGCGCTCAAAAATTCAAGACGAAAACTTCGAACACTAAGTTTTTTGCACATAATTTTCTTGGCAATATGAAAAATGAGCGCAAAAAAGTCACAAAAAAGCATCTGATTGGCTTGTCGAGCAGTTTGAGTGTATCAATCCATGGATAAGAAAATATTACACTGTATTTAATATTGCATGCATTTATGCTGCAAACCCGATCTCTCTCTCTCTCTCTCACACCCATGTAGTTGCATGAATGACAACGTGTTGATACGATGTTTATTTTGAATAATGTAAGCGATATGAACAGTCGAAAATTTGGCGCACATTACCTACCCACCAAGTCGAGTCGAGTCTTCATTTTGGAATATGATGAGATCTATGTAAATGGAAGCCCACATATTCCCAAAGGAAGTAAATTCGATACGCTCTCTCACTGCCATCGAACACAAGAGGAATTTGACAAGCAGACGTTACGGCACAAGTCGGCGCAGCGCCAGCAGTAGCATTTGCATACAGGCACGTATGTGGGAGATTATGTATGAGCATGTATAAATTTAATTTGTAAGCATTAATACCACGCATATACCAGGCAACCGAATGTGTAATGCACATGCAAATGCGATACATACAGTCAAAATCGAGAACAAAATATAGGCAAATCCACACAGAGGCACAGCGGCACAGAGGCACATCGACGAGCGCATAGATGAAAAAAATCATCATGAGATTGGAGAGCATCCCAGGTCTTAGTTCGATTTTCAATCAAGCACATAGTTTTTGTTGGTGTTGTTTCGTCACTTTGCCATTTTCTGCATTCATCGCATTTCATGTGTGTATTTTATGCATACTTGAATACAGTTGAACACTTGCCATAGTCGGTATACTCCAGATAAGTTCGCGTTTAGCTCTAGTTTTTTCCTTCCTCACTCTCTAGCGATTATTCCCTCTCGCTCGCCGAACATTCAACAGCTTCGAGCGATATGAAGATATGTTCGACCAAACGAAAACAAGTAAATGGAAATGAACAAATATGGTGTAGTAAAATGCTCTTGCGTTTTCTTTTGCCATTTTAATTTTTTAATTTTTTGCTTTTCACTTGCAGCGTTACATCCATCGAACTGCTGTGGCCAACGAATATTTTGCATATTTCTTGGTTGTTGAAATGATTGTCGCATAACTGTAGCATAGTTTGCAAAAAATGCATCCACTCGGATTTGGTGGTGAGGCAGAGAGGGCAAAAATAGAATGGCAGAACTGAAAATGCACTGTCATATCAAATTTCATCGTTCGCCATCGTCGTCGTCGTCGTTGTTGTTGTTGTTGCTGTTGCTGCTGCTTCTGTTACTGCTATTAACTCAAAACAGTTTGTTACAATCGTAGCAGACATGCAAACTGTGTAAAATGTGAGCGTCAAAATAAGCGTTTAACCCGCAGACAAAAGAAGAACCAAGTAATCATCCGTCTGTATCAGTACAATTTACATTGATTGAAATTTTTTTGTACATTTAAAACTTGGCACATCATTTTCAATGATGAACTAAACCGAATATGAATGAGTGCCTAGCTGAGCCATCCAAAAAAAGAACATTTTCGAGACGAATTAATGAACGCGCATGTACATTGCAATTCCGCTTAAAACGTGTGAAAACAACCAAAAAACAACAACAACCGACAACAAGCAAGCGAAAGAAGCAAAAAAAACAACAGCACACACAGTTATTATTTACGCATATACGATGCCGCAGCGTTTTTCATTTAAACACGATTTGTCATCATTTAAAACATATTGTTTGAGCATATCGCACGAATAGAACTAATAACGATAAGGGAATTACAATTGTTGTCTGTTTTCTCACATCACTGTCATCTGTCACCGCAATCGTTGATCGTTGGTGATATTAGTGTTGCTGTTATTGTTGTTGGTGCCGCAGTTGTTAGTTGCTGTCGCTCAATGCGTTGACTATTGTATGTGTGTGTGTTTATATGTGTGTGTTTTTGCCTCAAATCGATATGTTTATGACTTGTAAATTAAAAAGATATGCAATGGGACAACGAAAACGCAAAAAAAGAACGAAACGCTGAAAATGAATGACAAAACTAATAATATCAAGTAAAACTAATTTTCAGAGCGTAGCATCATCAAAAATACATTGACATGGCATGGCATGACGCACACATTGTTAGTTTCTGATAACATTTAAGTTCACGGTCTCTCAAATCATCGCACTTAAATTCAAACGATCGATAGAGAGAGAGAGAAAGAGAGAGAGAGAGAAAGATATATATAGAGGCAAACTGAAGACAATAGCAAAATGAAAATATGTGAATTGCTAAAAGTAAACACATTCGATCAATTTGCAAGCACAATGTGATGAGTATGTTTTCATCATGAATAGCAATAATTTATGGCGATCATGTAAATGTTTCGCAAACTAAATGGCTTTTCAATTTGTAAATACCCATAAAGATGAGTGATTAAAATCTTGCGGCTATGGAAATGGAATCAGGATCCGAATATATATGTTCAAACAATTGAAGAACAAAAACGTTGGAATATATTTATTTTTACACAACAACAACAACAACAAATTCTGTCATGTAAATTGAGTGCGAAAATACAATCAACACACAATGTCATTTGCTTTAACGACACTTTTCATAATGTTGTTTCTGAGTACACGTGTCACCGTTTTCACTCATTTACAGTTACCCATCAATTGTGGCCCATCAACAACAGAGACAAAAAAAAAGAGTGAAATAACCGTAATAATAACTTTAATTCGCAGAACTAACAGAACAAAAGAGTTTGTACGAGAAAAAAAACTTAATTTCCGCAAATGTGTATTTGATTAGCGCTCGTGTAAAACGCGTTCGCGCACCAGTAAGTGTACACACGGTCGAGAGAAGAGAAAAAAAAACGTAATTATCATTTATAAATCAACATTGACAATAAATATTTCTGAAGTAAATGAGATTGTTTTTTTTTATGCGAAGAGCAAAAAATCTTAGATGAAGCGAAGCAAAACAACAGCAGCAACAAAAACAAAAACTAAGATAAACAAAGAACTTGTTCATGGGCACGTCGCTCGTCCAAGCTAAACAATTAGGCATGTAATTTTACAATTTCATACGGAAAAAATGGGTTTCTATTTTTAATTGTTTAGCGCTTGTTCCTTCCATTCACTATTTTTGTTGAAAGCGTGGCTTCATAGAGATGTCGAAAACATGATACACAGCAATACAGCATCGCCACACAGAGTGCGATCGACGGATGTCAGTATCGATATCGACCTTTGGCAGTAAAGAAATTAATGGGTGTCAAAAATTGTTCGTTTTGTCGTTCGACGCAAACCGACGCTTAATACAATACTGCAAAAGTGTGCGAATGCGAGTGGCAGCAATGGATGTTAATATGATCTGTAATGTAATACACATCGTCTATCGATAGACACGCAATTACCTGTATAAATACATACTCATCGTGTATATACCGTACGACAGACATTGCATATGGAATTACTTAATACCCATTTTAATCTAACTGTCATCTGGTGGTTTCGTTCATTCAATTTTTCACATTTGGATGTGCTTGGTGTGCCAGCCATTGATCCACCTGATTGATGAAAGCGATTTCATAGATTTCATAAACCATTTGAAGCAACGTCACAAATAAATGTCACACGAAAGTTTCGGTAATAAAATTACATTGCGACTACGTGAAAATAGACACATGTACGCCAACACACAACCAGAAGAGCTAAGAGGAAATTTTGAAGGCGGCGCTACGTCGGGATTTTTTAGTTTCGTTCGACAAGGTCTTTGAGTGGTAGAACAGAAGAAAAAAAAACAATGTTACAAAAGGGGCCGATTCAGCCCAGATTCAACTCCATTGCATTCATTCAGTGAATTGCTTTTGAAATCTTTTTGTGATTTTCAAGCTTTTTAAACTTTGACAATTTTCACTTTGGGTAATTTTCGCTTTCTGTTTCACTCATTTTGCCAAGAGTTTTTAAAGGTCGAAAATGGCATGAAAAATCACGATTGCACACACACACACGACATGCTACAATTGAAGAATGTACAAAATACATCGAAAGTTTTCTATGCACACTCCGTACAAACTCCGGTTTTACAGTTGTGAATATCTGAATCGTAAAAGGCAATGTTATTATTTGTGTGTGAACGCGTGCGACAAAGTGAGATGTTGAAGACTGAGTTCCTCGCATTTTACCGCACGAAAAGAGTGAAAATGAAAAAGAACTTGAAATACCGAAACAATAATAACGACAGATATGTGCTAAAACATTCGTTGCTATACAAACAATTCGAGTATCAAGTGTATTTTACGAAAGACAGAAGAAGAAAAAAAGAATGTATGGAAACGACTATCAGCACTTCTGTAAATGTGTCAGCGAAAAACGATGAATCATGAGACCAAAAATAAATAAAGCGCTTATTTTCTTCAGTAACTTTTTCAAACGAAAAATTGTCTTAAACATTTACAGTGTCTGCTACGATGTATTCTAAGTCGTGGTGCCAAGCGGTTCGTCATGTCGTGTGTAGCACAGCACGCCACATAGAAGGATTGCCTCACCTTTGCTTGCAGTAAGGATGGGGAAAAAAACACATACAAATGAAATGTGCGTATACACGCATTTCACTCCATGAATTCAATTTCACCATTCACATTTACACGCCAACCGCAGTCAGTCTCGCACATCGCAGAAAAATTATTTATATGACAGATGAAAATAAAAGCTGACATTCTTTTCGCCGAGATATGTATGGATGCATGTTTACCTTGTTCGTTCACCCTCAATAAACTGTAATTTATCAAATACCATGTCAGATAAAAACGATGAAAATTTTCTATTTTCACAAGTGCAGCAGCGCAATTTCGTATCTGGCGTGCCATTAAACTCGCCCTCCAATTTGATGTTGGCGTTGCACCGACGCCAAATCGAAATGCAACAACAGCATTGAATGCCACCAATCATGGACGCATAAATTGCTGACAATGTTGCGATCTTTGAAGCTGCAGCACACAATATACATAAATGCAGTTAGATGAGTGTTCGCATTGATTAAGTATGTACTTAATGGAATTTTTGGTTGTTAGAAAAAAGAAGCGATTCAAGTGTTCAAACATGAAAAAAAATGCGCCGCTTCGCAGCTCGACACTCGCGCTCTGTTCAATGATCGCCCATTTTAAATTTGGCACTATGTTGTTACGGTACATGATGTTCGAGGCGCTTTGCCGCGTAATTGAAACTCGACTAATGTTCAATTGGCCGAAGCAAAGCGACATCCGAAGCACTTGAACATTTTTGCAATCGCAGTCAAGGATAGAATGAAAAAGAGAAACAGAGAAACAGAGAGACAAACACGCACACAGAAATAGAATGAAAAAAAAATGAATGGCTAAAATCATAGTCTCATTGCTTTTGAAATGCAATTGAATCACGTTTAAAATGACATAATATCTCATCCTGTTGCGAATGCACTCTTGTTTTCTATTGTCACATTTAATAACGTCGCTTAAAAACTAGAATAAGAGAAAACGATTCATTACCTTCTTTCATGCGATTTGCATCTGGAACATAGCTCTTTTGTTCGTGCAACTAACAAAATGTAACAAACGACACAATATTACACGTTTGATTTTTATTGCTTTTATTGATGATTGAGTGCGCCAATTTTTATTTTGTTTGTTTGTTTACTTTTGACTTTTCTTTCTTTTTTCGCTTTAGACTTGTTTTTTTTTGCTCTCTTTTGTTTACGACAAAGAACAATTTCTTTTTATTCTTCACTAATATTTTTGTTGTTGCCACTAATGTTTTTGTTGTTTTAAACTTATGTTTATACTTTGATAATAAACACATATGAATTGTACATTTTTAAATAATCCACGCTATGCATTTCTGTGTCAAAATTATGATTGTTATTTTTTTTTTTTGATTTTTTTTCCCGTTGTAATTCGATCGATTCGTTGATTTTGTTGTTGTTATTGTTACATTACGGCTTGACATATAGCGTCACAAAACGGTTTTATTCGATTTATTCTTGCTTCTACGTATTGGTTGAGATCAATTGAAAGAAAAGCAGATTGCGATTAATTCCAATGTTCGGGGGATGAAGAGCAATGGAATTCCGTACGAATGCATTGTGTGGAATATGGGATGTGGAAACCAATTTTATTGGGATCAAATCATGAATACAAAAGCAACAATTATACCATGGCATTCGAAAAAAATTTCTCTCGTTAAAACAACCCCAACTCATACCTCTATTCTCTCTCTTTCACGTGGTAGCGACAATCAGCAGTGCATTTTTCTAATCTTTAATTCACTGAAATCGAAACGATTATTATGGAAATGAATCGAAATGCGTGCTTTGCGTCAATTTTATAATTGTTGGCATTTCATTTGGTGTTTGTTTTTTCGATTGAACTTCAAAGTTCAATGAGTACGAAACCATCATTGTGATTGAGCTTATGGCCTCACAACGATGTTAGTTTCGTGAATTTCAACAATGGCTTTGTGTAGTAGGTGATTTTCAATTCCGTTTTCAGTGAGTGGGAAGCGATATATGACCCGCGTGTGAAATGGACATAAAAAAAGAGTCGAGAACCAAAATCGAATATTTCCAGTTATTTTTTGCCTGTTTTTTTTTCGGTACGTGATTCACATCACGAAAATGAACCACATATGCATTCAAAATAGTTCTGCTTCATTCATACACGAAGACTGCGAAAATCGAAAACAGTAGAGAACAGATGAACGAGCGAGGTAGATTGAAGATAGAGTGAGAAAGAGGGCGCGAGAAGAAAAAAATCCAGACTCAAAACAACAAGGAAACGTTAAAACAAAGTTATAGAAACACTTGCATTTATTTCACAGTTCCATATTATTTTTTTTTTACTTGTATTGTTTTTAGAAGGGAATTTTCGCTGTTATTATTTGTGACAAACGATCGATTTGTCTGTTTTATTTTCGCTTAGTTCTTACTTGCTTCCCCTTCGATTTTAGATATTTATTGTCGACCGCACACTGCACACAATAAATGAATAGTTTGGTTCTGTTTTGTTTGGTTGGAATTAAATTTAATGTGTTCGTATATATTCAAAATTTCCTTTGTCGACATTGATCGGTACACCGTTCAATTATTGTGGTCTTGAAACTATTTCACATGGAAAAGTGAATGTCACCAAAATGTCATTAAAATTAAATTAACCAATGCAGAAAAAAACAGAAGATTGAAGTGTTTCCAATTTGAAAACAGAAAAAAAAACGAAATCTCGAGTCGAGTATGGAATAGAGAGAAGTTGTTTTTTGTTGGTATGTTGTCGAAACCACGATTTTTCTCTAACCTGCGTGATAAAAAATACACACACACACACACTCACACAGCGTGAATTTCAGTTTGAAAACTCATTTATAGGTGGTAAAATCGAATAGCGGATATATAATTTTGAGTTCGATGCCAATTCCGATTCGTAGACCGAATCGGGTGGTTGGTGCTTTTGTTGATTTTGAATTTGCGTGGCAAACCGTTTTGTGTATGGCAGGCACGGTACAAGTCGTACAACGGCACTCTAGATATTCACACAGTATAAATATGTGTTGTGAGCAGCACTGTGAGAACGAATTACCCGAGAACGTAAGCGCACGAACAACAGAAAACAGCCCAAACGCAACGAATATCAATTCCTAACTGAGGAAACGTTGAAGGTTTATTGAATAGTCAAACCTATGAATGTTATCACTCTCTGTGTGTGTCGGAGTCGAAGTCCGTTGCTGATTCTCCCGCGTTTGTTGTGCACGGGCCAACGTTGTGTGTATATTCGATTTCAGCTTGTGACACGTTTAATAGTGCGCGAGAATGTTGCGCCGAACCGACAGAACATGCAACACGGAGAGCATCAATACCGTTGGTTGGCTGCTTTTGCTTTCGTAAACTGTGAGAATTGGCAATCGAGCGCACAGCCACACACAGCTCTCTCGTGGCTCACATGCACTTTACACTGGCTGTACTGATGATTCACTTTGTATTCGCTGTATGCGGTACGATGTGTACTGTACACGATGTGTGCACACAAGTGATTCAGGTTTCGCTTCGCATGTCAAGCTATACGAATGAAAACGGCTTGTGGTCTGCTGTCTATAAGTGTCACACGCGCGTTTTTAGTTGTAAAATCATGTTGCATTAGCGATGTCATGCGTTATATCTCTTATCTCTTTTTTAACAGTCATATCTCAATTTAAAAAAAAAACATTTGATTTCAATCATTAGTTGTCCATGATCAATGAATAATGGATATGGCCTATTTCAATAAAAAATTAGAATAGAATTTTTTTTTATTATCTGAACGTTTTCGTGTTGTTGCGATGGACCCATAGTTTCTCTGTATTCACTCTATGCAACATGGATATGTCTTTTTTTACCATTCCATATAATTAAATATTTCACGTGAGTCCGTGTGTTCAAATATTTTATTCGGACGAACTAATAAAGCTTTATCCGTTGACATCATAAAAACATCTATGCTCCTGCGATAATATCGTTTACAATATAAACTATAATCGATTTATCATTAGACGGTCGGAAAACAGAAGAAATGATAATTCGTCTTTTTTCATGAATTTTGTCAGTTGTGTTTCTGCTCTTCTTTCAACGATGTGTTCGCTAGGAGATTTTTTACACTGTTGACACTGGTTATACAAAATTTACGGTACTCCAGCGTTATGAAAATCTGAGACCAATTGGTAAAGCCTCCCAGGGTTTAATTTGATGAGTTATTCATTTTTTTTTCATTTATTTCATTCCAGTGCTGCATATGACGATGTAATAGGAAAAGATGTGGCAATAATAAAACTAATTAATCCTTTTAAAGAGGATTTGTCTGCCAAACGATCCTACCGAGAGTTAAAATTAATGAAATTGGTTGATCACGTAAATGTAAGTACATTTGGTATTAGAATAAGAAGAAAATTCTCGCGGTTCTATTAATTTAATTACTAGAACGCTCACTGCAAGAGTTCCAAGACGTATATCTTGTGATGGATTTTATGGATTCAACACAATGTCATACAAAACACACAATAAGATCATGGGCAACTATCATATTTACTCAACCAAATGCTCTGTGGCATCAAACATTTGCACTCAGCTGATATCATACACAGAATACGCTTTCAATTGTAAATCAATTGACTTTATGAAAACCAAATTTTTCTGACAAATCTGTTTGAGGACTTGAAATTATTGCAGTCAAAGTGGATTGCTCACTAAAAATATTAGATTTCGGACTGGCTCGGGCAATTAATTCAACAGGAATGATGTCACCATACGTGTTGTTATCGGGCGCCTGAAGTGATCATGGGCATGGGATATACTGAATAGGTGGATATTTCGTCGATTGAATGTACTATTATGACATAAATGATTTCGAAAAAGACTCTTTTTAAAGGCATAAATGAGATGGATCAATCGAACCAAATTATTGGTAAAATTAGTTTAAATCGCCGCTGTCATTCGAATAGACACTCACATATCTTTCTTTGGTTGATTTTGAAGTTGCGTGGCAAACCATTTTGTGTATGGCAGGCATGGTACAACTCGTATAACGGCACTGAAGATATTAACACAGCACAAATGAACCGTTGCGACAAACAAATTCCCTCAGAATGTTTTAGTTTCAAAGTGCAACATGAATTTTTTTTTATATAGAGTTTACAACAACAACTCCATATGAAAAAAACTTTATGTTGCACTTTAAAACTAAAATATTCTGAGGAAATTTGTCTGTCGCAATTATCCTATAACGTAAGCGCATGAACAACAGAGACGGTCAAAACTAAACGAATATCAATTCCTAACAGTGGAAATGTTGAAGGTTTCATTCATAAGAATAAAATAAATACTAAATAAATCTATGAATGTTATCACTCTCTGTGTGCTTTTGTTTTCGTAAAATTGGCAATCTAGCGCACAGACACATACAGCTTTCTCACATGCACTTTACACTACAACCAGAATCTGACGATTCACTTTGTTCGCTGTATGCGGTACGATGTGTACTTTACACGGTGTATGTACACAAGTGATTGAGGTTTTGCTTCGCGTGTCAAGCTGTACGAATAAAAACGGCTCGTGGTCTGCTGCTGCTGCTGCTGCTTTTCAACCGTCGATAAGTGTCACACGCGCGTTTTTAGCTGTAAAATCATGTTGCATTAGCGATGTCATGCGTTACATCGAATAAATACGGTTCGTGTAGTCCGTGCATCAAGGTGTGCTATGGTATGCAAAACAATTCACTCACCAATCTGAAACACGGTAAATGCCTTGCTTATGATCACAACATAAACCAATTACACATGTTACTTGATATTCATTCGTGTGCCCGTATTGTTTGTTATCATATATCATTCAATCACCAGTCTGGTGGTGGTTCTCTATCTATTCAGCCTTTATCTTTATCGCTGTCGCTTGTTGAGATTCTGATGTTGATGCTGAATATTGGTTGAACCAGCAAGCAAAAACAATATGATTTGTAACATTCACCATACGCTTGGGGAGGTCTCCAGCTGAGTGAAAACTCGTAATATACGGCTACAAACATATATTGAAAATTGGTCGGTTTGAGTTGACAGTGCCTCAGTGTGCCTGGTGCACACCATAATGATGGCATCAATTATAGGAACTATAAACGCACTGAGACCACATATGCCATGCATTTTGGTTGCGCCATCGTTCATTTGGATGCAATAAGCTTTTTTGCTCACACGTTCTTTGTACGAAGCTCTTATTGTCATCTTTACGTTTGTTTGGATAGCACTGTGCTGATGGCGGTTCAAAATGCAAATGAGCGTACAAATTCAAAGGAATATATTACATTATTGCTCTAATTCGCGAGAATTCCTCGTGCTGTTGAGAATCAAATGCAGTCGTTTCAGGTTGTTTTCATTCCTTTTGACGACAGAAAAAAAAACAGCAAAGATAGGAACTGTGCCCATGCTCATTTCCATTTTGCCTTTGTTGCAGATCGTGTGTGTTTGTATGTGCGCGCGAGCGCATCTGCCACATGATTTATGAACACAGAATTTAGATGATAAATGTAGACCATCTGTTTCTCGTTCCTATTTTTTTTTGGGGGGGGGGGCTTCAATTTGAATTCATATACCAATCTTAAATGATATAGCTGAATTGTTTATTTCGAATCGGTATGAGTTCGAAATTGGCCACAAGTCATTCCGTTCCAACTCAGCCACTGGTATGGTAATTTGGCATTTGGCATGATTGTAACTCTATTTTTGGCTATGGCATACGCATATAAAATGATTTTCTATGTGGCCCGTTCGTCAGCAATGCCACAAACGAAAGTTATGCAGACGAGGCAATGCATAAATGACTGCATATCTTCACATTGTAAAAGAGGGAAAAACCCTTATTAACTATATGGACAAATTTGCATATATTTTTTGTTCGTCTTTGCCTTTTGTGTTTTATTGTAGAATTTCCTTTCCCGCTGGTTTCTTTGATGGAAATGGACGAAAATGGGGCAACTACAGCAAATGGATTCTTCAAGTCAAGTATTTGAAAATGACGCTCAATATTCTACCTTGGTGGAAACTAGTTAGTTTTCCGTCTGCCATCCTACTACTTACGTGAGCAGTTCTTTTGGTTGATTGTTTTCTTGTGTTATTTATCACCTCAATTATATGTTTACACAATTTACAAGTAACAAGCGAACCGAACGAGAGAGAGGGAGAGAAAGAAAGAAAACATGGTTACATATGTATATGGGTTGAGTTGCTACTCTTCGTCCGATCATTGTAATCATTTTGTTGCAAAGAAAATCGCCTCGACCGATCCGAAAATTGCAGACACTTAAAATCACATACACGAACGTTGCACCGAACGTGAAACGCTCTGAATTTGAGAAAACCATATTTCCTGTACGCTAGAATACATATGTAATCGATGGGTTTTCATTCGGTCTTTCTTACATTGCTTCTCACTTCGGTTTTTCAGTTTGGGTTTTTATTGGTGTTGATTGTGTTCAGAATATAAAAAAAAATAAAACGAAAAACTATTCCTCTAAAACATGGAATCGGCAAGAAATACGTACGTGTTCTGCAGTTCAGGCACACAACGGTCGTTAGATGATGAAAAAAAAAAGAAAATAAAAGAAGGAGACTACACAGTCAGATGCTTGAATTGACCGATTATATGTATGCTTTTTTTCCCTATGCTCCTCTTTTCTATCTCGTGGTAGCACACTATTTATTTACCTCATGTGCTGGAAATATAAGAATGCGCCGCTGTATGTTTTCATTTACGGCGATCTGACAATGGTAGTAATGATATCAGTAACTGATAGTCGAATACAGATAAAAATGGGAGAAGATTGCATTTTCGACTTCAAATGAACGACTGTTCTAGGGATAGACACGCCGATCTCAGTGGCAATGGCAATCCACACCATAAGATCCACCATAGATATGCTGAAGCACCGATTATATTCGTTTTTGACCAGGATTCAAACGTGTAACCCAAACTTCATTCACACCCACACTGTCACGTAGCAAAGCTCGGTTCAGCAGTGGACCGAGAATGCTTTTTGAGTTCATTACCAAATAAAGCAAACACAAATGAATACAATGTTGCGTGTGCGTATTTGTGTGTGTGCGAGTGTGAATGTAAGCGCGCTCAACAACGCCATCGTCATCCAAATGTTTCCATTTTTCTTTCCCTCTCTCTCGCTCTCTCGTTGTTTCGTTTTGCAACAAAAATCATTCTCCTTACAATGGGTTGTCGTTTCCTCACCAAATTTATTAAACTTGGTTGTGTACCATACACAAACGAATACTTTGTTCGAATTTTATTGTCCGACGGAGAGAAAAAAAAACTCCACACAAAATAAAAAGGAAAAAAAACGAAACGATTTATAGTGAAAGGAAACAGCTTAAATACCAAGTGCAATTTTCTTGTACCCTTTCTCTGGTTCAGTTGGTTTTTTTCTCTTCTTTTTCTCTTCTGTTCGAGCAAAATCCTTTTCTCATTTCAACAACTAATAGAAAAGTGACTTCAGAATAACGCAATTTTTATGTGGTGAAAGCTTTTAGTCACTACTAGAAATTGCAATGTAGTCCAATTTTAGCTGAATTGCTGGATTTTATTCAAAGCAGTCACAACAATAGTAGCAGTGGCAGCATGCTTTTTATTAGCAACGCTTCACAAACGGAACACACACACAAAGCTCGATTCTTGCTACGTTCAACATTCCAGACATTTCAATTTAATCGAATTTAATTGGTATTCGACACGGATGTTGTACAAAGGCAACCGCGGGAATTTTTGACAGATGCAATTATGAATTTGAAATGCGGCTGATTCCTTCCAATACACAAAAGGCCATTGACGATTTACACTCAAAGCAGCGCCAAAACCATTGTTATCAAAACACTCAAAAGATGGAATTCACCTCTAGAAGGTAATGAATCGGAAAACATTTCGTTAGCACCGCTGTTACAGAAGGTTTCCAACGTTTGACATTTTGAAATGTGAAAGATGGAATAGGCAAGGCCGTAAACTTTACCTAAAATACCCACGTAGGTATATTTATCATGTGCGTGTATGTGTGTTTACGCTGAAGTACAATAGGTAGGCAGGTTGGATGGGGCTGGGTAATTACAAAGAACGGAAGATGATCCAATTAAAGCAATTCAAATAATGGCTTTTTGTCACCAAACAGTTCGCAGCAATTTGCTGGCCGAATTTGAAACTAATTTATTTCTCGGAATTATTTTGTAGGTGTAATAACTCTTTAACATTTCACTTGACTTTTTTTCGGCATAAGTAAATCGAAACACACATCGAGTGTGTTGGTGGTTGTTTGTGTATGTATGAAATGTGAATGTCAATGTTGAGTTTCACGCTTTTAATTTATTACGGTGTTTTATTTCATCTATTAATTTATTTGATTTTTTACTTGTTGGCCGCAAAAAAAAAAAATGCGTGTTCATTGTGTTCGGCTGTGGCATAAGTGGGTAGAAGGTACGACGATGAACGTGTGCGCTGAGTGAAACAGAAGCTCTAATGACAAAGTGCCCAATGGTCACATAAAAGTCTCACACTTTTATTACATTTGTTTACCACGTTTGCGAGAATGTGTTGTATTTGACTGTGCGACTAACTGACCAAAGAGACCGAAAAACAAAGATTAGATACCATTTGGAGTTTGCAGCGAGCGAAAACATAAAAAAGGTACATTTCAGCTCTTTCACATTTGTCATTCAATTTTAAGATGTCCGCATCGGGGTCTACACCATCTCAAACAGAAAAAAAATATAATCGCACCAAAGGTGAGATAATGCGTCCGAAAAAGCGACACACATAAAGAGAGCAAACATGAAACTGTCAAGTAAAATTGCTTCAGTGCTCAGAGTGAACTCGAAAATTCACCAACAATCGTAATTACTGTTATAGCCCGCCGTCGCTGCTACCGTTACCGTTTTGCTCTTCTTTGTCTTTCCTTCGCCTTCGCCTTCGTCACCACATCATACTATTGGTTCGATGTACTTGTGTATGCGAGCAAAAAAAAAGCATCAGCAAAAAGGATGTTCTTTTTTTTTATTCGTGTATTTTATTAATCCCTAAAGACAATGAAACGATAACAATGTTCTTCGTTCGTTATGTTCAACATCATTTCAAACTGATAAAACTTACCAAACGCATAAGTTTATGTGGAAAGCCAACGACACAGACACACACACACACACACACACACATGAACAAATCAGTGAAAAGAGAGGAGTTGGAACACTTTTCGGTAGACATTGTGAAAACCGAAGAACTTCGCATTGGGAATCTTTAATCACCAAAAAGACACTTTCCAACGCCCAATAAATCTAACAGATATCTTCCTCAACTCTTTTCGAATAATGGCCATAATACGCAAGATATTTCATGTAAATTGCACATCACTGTTTCGCACGGCTTCCTTTACATTCGTGATATACATTTTCCATATTAGTTTCATGCCATAATAACTTCAAGCGATGGAGATAATTTTATGTGACACATTTCGTATGGTGACAACGAGTTAGATAAGGAGAGGCAGCGGGTTGACAAAGAGATAAAAAATAGTATTTTACTATCAATACACATTTGTCTTGACTATTTTGATCCCAGACATGTTTGCATAAATTGATTGAAATTCTCAGGAGCCATCCAGCTGCAGCCACGAATAGTAATAATCAAACGATTTATCACTCAAAAACCAGTCAAATGAGAAGTAATGAGCCCGAACATCCGTTGTTTTCCCATCGGAACTCCATTCACCAGTATATGTATATGTGTTGCTGAGTAAAATGTCGGTGCGGTTGTATTTCGTTGACGGTGTCTTGTTTCATAGCATTGTTTTCAATTTTGGATGATTAAACTCTCATGAGTCATTTTACCGAATGATCAAAAGGAATTTCATCATGTTTGCGCCACTTTGTGACATCTCCAAAGGTACGTTCATATTCACACATACACAAAGGTGAGAATGAACTCCAACCTGAAAACTGAAAACATCAAGTACACGCTCCCTATCTCCTCCTCTTTCTCTTTGCGCGCAAATATGCCAATGAAACCGGCGGACATTTTCCGTAATCTTTACAATTGCATTATCCGAAGTTTTATTTTTGTCATTGCCAAGGGAACAGCCACTAGAAATATCAAACTTAGCAACTCGAAATTGATTCAATTCACTTGTATTTGTTGTTTTTGCCGCGAGCACACCAAATTTTCTCAATTATCACAGGACATTATTCAATCATAGAACAATAAATTACATTTACCATAATTTTCAATTATATTTGGTGGTGTGGATTTTCATTCTGTAATAACTGTCATTAACTGTGGAACTTAGCTGAATGAGAGCGAATCGTTTATGGTTTGATGAACGCATCACCTAGAAAATAAATGAATATGGATCCGTTGTTTAAGCATAGAATTTAAAATGAAAATGCATTCATTCTTTCTTCCTTATTCGTCTTATTCTTGCCAATAAGATGCGTATTGGCAGCGACATTGGCGTGGTACAATTCCATAATCCAGTCAATTTGTTCGAATTTTTTTCACTGACACCATTTACACGAGTCGCCTGCGATTTAAAAGACTCTGTAAAACGGCTTTCGATTGCATTCAAATAAATCGTGTTTGGTACGCTCCATCCACTCACGTATCTGTATTCCACTTTGATGCACAATGTAATCGCGCCCACAACGTAATTTGTTTGATTCATTTCAATAAAATTTTCGCGGACTCAATTCGTTGGGTAAATATTACTTTCTTTTGAACTCGGCACCACCTCAAGTAAAATGCTAAAATGTTCAACATTTGGTCCAGGTCGATATTAATATACCCACAGCCGTCACTAGCAGTCAGTGTTACGTTTGTGCGTTTGTAGGACAAAAACCGGCACCATCGATGGTTGAAGTGAAAACGAGAAAATGAAAACGATTAATTAATACTTTGAAGCAAAAAGCGATTGTGCGATGCTTAAATTTAATTATTGTGATAAAATATCCTTCATTCAATTATACATTTAATTTATATCAAGTTAATCAAAAGAGAACATAGGAACCGTAGAGGTTTTCAATTACGTGCTGCTTTCGTCTCGAATCATTCCGTTTATTTCGCTTCATTGCTACTTGCTTTTTCGCTCACTTTCTTTCTGCTTTTATTTCGCTTTCTTCTGTTGAAACACATGAAAGGAATGTTTTCGTTCGTCTATGGTCGTTTTCTTATATTTGCATGCAGTACGCCGGTAACTGGTGTTGAGTGCGTGAGCGTATGTTTAATGAACTTCGCAATGTGAACGCTGAGAATGCATCTCGCATCCAGCACGTCTTCGTTTGCATTACGTTGCGATTTTTGTCGTCTTTTCTTTTATTCAATAATAAAATTAAATTTTTTTTTGTTTCGGTGTGTGCGTCGTGCAACGAGGAAATGCTCGGCAGATTTATGCACGACGTGTACAGTATAAACGCTTCCATTTTCGCTGGTGATATGGAATATTACCGGATTCTTCTGCCTTTTTCTACGTGCAAATAAAATATATGCGAAAATAAAAAGCTGTAAATAAAGTACATGCGCACATACATCCCTCGTTTTAAACTAATTTGCCTTTTAATTTAGCCCATGCAACGAAGAGAGAGGAAGAGAGCGCAATGAGACGATGATGACGGTGACAACGTTGAAGTGAGATGCACAACGAAAGCTGAAATTCCATACCGAGAAGATCACAAGTGATAAAAGAGAAGGAAGCGAAAATTGCATTCATTCAGTGAACATGAAAACTCAAACTTAATTTGCATGTTAGTACTATTTATGTGTAGAAACGCTTTTTGCTGTTTTGCCATTTCGTCGAATGCAATGAAATATCAACCTCGGCACGTTACAGAGCGGTAGAAGGAGAGAGGCATTTTTTTATTTCATTTACTTGATTTTTCTGGTGTTTCTGGTCCGCACACCATCACCACTACAAGCGCACAGCCCAGACCCAAATAAATGTAGGTACACTTCACATCCAACGTTCAAATATGCATTATGCAATAAGTAAGAAACCAATCTCAGAAATGTTGAAATTGAGACGTCACCTCTACCTCTGCAATTCTATTCTCGCTATGATTTTCTCACTATTTTCGCTCATTTTCATTTTGGATTCATTTTGGATTTTTTGGTCGGCTCTTTTTTCACTTCAAAAATTAAAGTAGTGTGGCAAATTGACTAAAGCAAACCTGAAGACATGTTTATGTTGAGCTTTAAATGTCATCTATTCGACATTTTTGAGTGAAAATCATATATTTGCATCAAATGCTACAGACCTTTTGCGTCTAACGGTTGTCATCTTTTGTTCTATGTGGCTCCTTCTTCCGTGGTCTGATTCAATAAAGATGAAAATATTGCAATGTTCTTGACATTTTTATTTAAACAAGTATGTAAGATATTTGGCCTTATATAATCTATATGAGGTTTTAGGTTTTTTCTTCTTCGAATTCAGAGCTTCAGTCTAAATTTTATATGCTTGATAAAGATTTATTGAGAATAGAATACATTGGCATTATCCTTTTCGCAATTTTTCCTCCAAGAGTAACTATAATGCTATCCACAATGCTATAAGTAGAGTCTTAGCATCAAACTCAATTTAACTGAAATGATATTGTTCAATTCTCCGGCTATCATTCTCCTTCCTATCTCTTCTGCACATTTCTCTACATTTTTTCCATTTTTTCGACTGGATCGGCTGAAATTGAAAGCGTTTAGTACATACAACAGCCATAATATAATGTCAACAAGAATTCGTAACGTTAATATGGTGATCTCTTTTTCATGTAAATATTCCCGACTTTGAGGCATCGTTGTTGTGCATGACTTGTTTAAGTTATGTTCCCGTTGTGTAAGTTTTTTTTTCGCCCAGCGAATCTGTATATATTCAGGTCAGATCGACGAAATTTCCGGCGCTTCACCGTGTAGTTTGTACTCAATTCGAAATAACTTTTCACCGTATTTCATTGTATGCCATGTGTGTAGTGCATTTAATAATGTCGAATTTGAGCATAGTCCTCATAGAAACGGGAACATTCTCATTAAATATACATAATATTGCGGTATTCGCTTTCGAAATTCCAGGATGTTCAACGAATTTTCATAAAATCTAACATTTTGTGGTTGCTTCGAATGAAGCTTTTTTTTCCTGGCCTCCCCCGTGTCGAATTCGTTTTGAAAATTGCATTCCGAAAAGTTTTGCTATCGGTTGAAAGAGAGATTTTTTTTTCTTTCGTTGCTGCAATACTCTCCCTTATAAAACTGCTGTCAAATGTGTAATACGTACACTGTCAAAACTTTTCAACATTTTTGTGTTGGTATTTCTGGTAATAAACGGAATTCACGGTAATCCGTGAATTTCATACTATATTACCGGATCTCCGTCAACGCAGACGTGCTGTGTGTGTTTGTATTCTAACGGAGATCCGGCAATATACTATGAAATTCACGGATTACCGTGAATTCCGTATATTACCAGAAATACCAACACAAAAATGTTGAAAAGTTTTAACAGTGTATACTGCATCAATAGCCACAAAAAAACGTGGTTGTAAATTTGGCATTTCTCTTTCCTGCACCGGTTTCAGCAGCTATTGCAGTTGGTTGCCGTTTTTGTTTTCGCTTTCGATTTTTCTTTTTGATTAGTTTCAGCGTTTTCGGAACTTCTTGCGCGCCATTTCACTGGCTGATTTTGATCAGTGTGTTTGTGTATGCATGTATACGAATGTGTTTGTTTGGTTTGTGCACATGTGTGTGTTGAAAAGACAGAGTAAACATTCTCAAGCGTTTAGCATTTCAATGGAATTGAAAAGTGAATGCAAGTTGCGCTTTAACTTACACAAAGTTTCACCCGAAACCTTGTGCAACATCCAAATATTTTCATACACGTCTTGTTGCTGAAAATCTTTTTCAGTCTTAGCTTGTCATGTGTGCATTCAACTACATGATTCACAATGTGAAATGGCGCTGAGTGTATTAGAGTTTTATACGATGCACAAACAATTCTTATCATATTTCCCATTGTCTTTTGTAATATGGCAATTTTACCGTCCAACTTTCATTGATTTTCACCACTCTCTCCCTTTCTCTCTCTCTCTCTCTCTCTCTCTCTCTCTCTCTCTCTTCGTTTTTTTTTCATTCTTTCTCTATTCACAAATATGCATCGAGATGAAAAGGGAGACCAGCACCCTATTCGCATTTCGTTTGGTGGTACACAACCAACTCAATCCAAGCTTCATGCCGTTAAAAAGAAACTTTTGTATTCCTTTAATAATCTGCGAGAAAAGTTTTTCACTAACCAAGCTCGAGCAACAGAAAAAAAACGAACGAAAAAAAAAATTAATATCAAGTAGAAAGAAAATGAAGAAAATGCAAGACAATTTTCATGCTGTTTGACTCGTGAATTCGCTTTCACTATAACGATGTAGATAAATGTTAGGGGCTTTTTACAATTTTCTATCAAGCATACAATGTGGCATTCAATCTGGTTTTACAAAATTGCATATTGTGAATATTTTGAAAATGGACAAAAAAAAGCACCGATAACAAATGTCAATATCATATGACCTTCGAAACAAAGTTGCTGTAACGACACATCTTTTGCATTTCTTTAACAAACAGCATACGAGACAAAACAAACGGAAGAAAACTGCGCAAATGTGGACTTTGTAAATTGTTCAATAGTTTTTCGTGAGCGTGGCTACGAATAAGTGTGGACTGTGGATGAATGTGGATTTATTGTAATGGACGATTTGTTTTAAGTGTAAAGTCCCCTGAATATGCGCTTCACAAATTTTCATATGAAATTGTTGGAAGGAAGGCAAAAGAAAGGAAGAAACGAAAAAAATGCAAGTTTCGCTAGTCAAGAACTCCACAATACCAAATATTAGAAAAATGTGCTCTTCTCACAGCAAGAGGAAAAAAAAACTTTTTACAATGAAATTAATAAATGGGCGAAATGTGGACAGAGCCAGAACCAGAACCAAAGTTCGAGGAACCACAACATTATTTTCGTTTACATTATTTCGACAGACAAAAAAAATTGGACCATGAAAATCATAACTACATTTCACTCAAAAGCACAAATAATAACCGTTCTTCAGGCAATCGAATTATGTTAAACACTTTTTAAATTATTTCTTTTTTTTGCCTCTCGCTCTCTCCATTCAACGGATTGTTTCATGCCCAACACTTTATTTGTACAATTTTAATTTTAATGTTCACAGTGGCAATAAAAGCGTTCAAGGCAACCGTGAGCGCATTTATTGTGTAACAATCCTATTGAATAAAATGTTCACTGTTAATTTACAGCAGTTATATGGTGCATTTTCAATGTTGTAATTGATTTTCATTTCGAATAGTTAAATAAATAATCAGCTTAATTAACAAATATCCAAATTGTATATAAAAATCGACCTCACATATATATACAAGACTGCAAGTGCAAATGCATAAAAAGAATCGCATAATCACGAGCCACTACAATTGAATTGTTTGGTTTGGTTTTGTCAACACTTTTGTTAAAGTGATTCGTTGTTGGACACCGCCTTTTTTTCTTACAATTGAGTTACTGTTTGTGTTTACTGTGCTGAAAATTGAACTAAAAGTGAAGGTATGTGCACGTATCGAAATGATGAAGGAAAAAAACGACGGAATATTGAGGAGTTTCAATGCGAGAAAGTGCAATTGAGCAAAAGAGCGTGCGAAAATGGTGTTGAATGATGGTGTCGGTAGCCAACAGTTGGCTGTAAATATTGTGAGCTGTGTGTAGTGGTATGTCACGACGAATGTTATGTATCCGAGTCAGTGAAATAAATGTAATCAAATATTAACGAATCAGAGAAGCGAACAAAGCGGCTGATGTTTGAGTGAAGAATAAAACGTACCTCAAAATAATCGAAACATTGAGCATTGTACAATTCACGGATGGTGCTCTATTACCACTGTCAAGCTCACCATCAGGTGATGATGGTGATGATAAAAAACGAGAGTGGAGAAGAGAAAGAAAGACCGACATCGGGAGAAGAGAGAGAGAGAGAGAGAGGAGAGCAGGAAAACGAGAAAAAAAGGTTCAGATGCTAATCTTTTGCACAGTTTTTGTTGGAAAATATTTCATTTTATTAGCTATGTAAATTTTTAACCAGCAACTCTAACGTAGTCCTAATGCACATTCGGAAATGAAATTTTCGCTGCTTTATGCTCTGCACAGTGTTTACATACAATGCGCATCTAAGATGTGGTGTGCCGTGTGTTTTTTTATTCTTCCTCTTCACTTCTCGAACTTCCTTTTTTTTGGAGGGCGGCGAGTAAAGTAGATCCGGTTCACAGCACAGAACCATTGCATGTATCATTCCAGCGAACGGCACGGAATCCAAAATGTTTTTCTAATGATTTTTTGTTCGTTCTTTCGTTTTATTTTGTCGCACATAAATAGACATTATGTGAACAAAGCGATAAGAATCTTCCAGTTGATTTTACGCTTGGATTTTTTTTTCTTCTCTCTTCTCTGTGCCAGTATGCCTCTACAGTATCGAAGTGCCATAGAAGAAAGAATAAACCAAGATGAAAGAATGTGGCAGTCGAGCTTACATGCGCCGAACTCTACATGAGATAAAAGATTTCGGCAAAGATTATTTTCGTCTTTTATTTTGCTTTCATTTCCTCAATCCCTGAGGTGTGAATGCGTATTTGAGCGGTTTCACATGATGAAATTAAATTGACAAAATGATGAGAGAAAAAAGAAAAGAGAGAGAGAGAGGGAGAGAGAGAGAGAGAGAGAGAGAAGAAAAAAACAGAAAATATAATGCTGCATGAAAAATTTCAAAGCTGAAATCCACCATCAAACGTGTGTAAGTACGGTAAATATTTCGTCCTATTTTCCGCTCGTTTCATTTTCAAGAAATTCAACATTTTCGCGTCGCGCTCTCCAAAGATTGGTTTGTCTCTTATTTTTCAATCATGAATGTTTCAAGTGAATGAATTCGTCAGAGTACTGAAGGTTCACGGAATCAGTGAATCTGTGTGTGTCTGTAATTGGGCATATAAATATAGCGAGCCATTTATTTGATGGATAAGTAGGAGCGTGTTAGACATTTGTATCGATTGAGCATACAAGAGTATTTGAGCGCATTACGATGTCTGAGCAAATGTGTCGTTTTTGGACACTTTCGACGTTGAAATGAATAAATTAGGATATGGCTTTGTCTGAAGGGAATATATCGTGTCAAATCATATTTAAAAATGTAACGAGATCTAAATGTATGAACGAAACAACAATAAAAAGAAATGGTTTGATCAGTCGACGTGTGCACTCTGATTTGAAGAGAAGAAAAAACAATGCCTTCCAACTTGTTACGTTCCTTTAGGGCACCGGCACACCTAAAACAGTTCAAACTCGCGTCCAAATGCAGACGATGTTAAGAGAATGAAATGCAACTATCGACAATTTAATTAAATTATTACGTGAAACGCTTGAACGATCCATCAAAATTTTCTGTATTCTTTACAACGAAAGCTAAAATGCACGAGTACGCTTTTGTTTTCTAGAATCGAAACTTTTAATTTATTTAGAGGCTAGAAAAAAAGCAGCAGTATGACCCTCAACGAATTGAAAACTTGAGATCGAACCAAACTACGTTAAATTCCGTGCCGAGACACGAGAAAAATAAATACGTATGTATGTTTGAAGAAAGTGTGCATCGTTTCATTGGACAAAACGGAGAAAATCAAATTGTTGTTGATCAGAGTCTTCGTTGATGTTTGTAATGTTAAAATTAGTTTAAAGCAAAAGCCCCACAGCGAATCAAGAGATTCGATTGTCTTTTCATGCTTTTGTTGTTGATTCTGATGTGTTTTTTTCCTCCCTCTCTTTCTCTTCTTTCCGTCACTCAAGAAAATCGATTGCTAATGCAGACATAAAAGCATGTGAACATTCATGTGCTTTCGCATTCAAATGGGAAGAGAGTGTTTGTCGTTGTCGAATTTGACCTGCTTGTTTCCACCCCAGTGTTGCATACATGATACCCATTCCCATATGCAGAACTTGAATTAACTTTGAATTTTCTTTTTCTTTTTTTATAACTTTTACTTAAACTTTGTTTTCAACGTGCTTATAAATGGCTTCGTTTTAATGGGAAACAAGAAAATGGGACTTGAACGTCTCGAACACACACGAAAAATACACAAAAATCGAATTTCGATGTGATTTATTGGTTGGAATTGGCGATGCCATATATTGTTTACTGTATCATAAATTTGGCACGGAAATCGAAACGACGGACACTCATAACAAGAGATAAAATTTATTTATCACGTCATTCGATAAACAGCAAACCAGAGATGATCAGAAGCAAATCACAAATGTTTGCGAGGTCGTTTGAACAAGAATACAAGTCCCTGGATGATGAAAATCGTTTACCAACTAAGTGCAGCGGCAACATGCAACAACCACTTGTACAGAGATTGAACGTAAATACATTGTACCAGATGTTTGAACATGCTTCATTGGAAATTGTACATGGATTCACCTTCCGATTGCATTTCTTTTCATCATCACGCCCATTCATACCAGTCGATAGACCAACGTATACTGTTCTTTATGTAAAGATTCACAAGTTTATATTTGTTGTTCGATCAAAATACTTTTTATTTTTTTTAACCACAAACTATTTGATTCAACTAATCAAATTGTTGTTAAAAAAAACATGGGATTTCACTTTCAGTTGTTATCGTTTTTCATAATATTTGCTTGGATTCAAGGCACACAAACATTTTCGATTGAAATTGTGTCAAGTAAAACCCCTGAATATATCAATCATTTGCCGAATGTGTCGAGCATACTGAAATCCTTGACGAAGGTTAAAAGGCTGATTCGGTTTTTCTTTCTTAGTAGGTTTCTTCTTCCTTTTGTGGCTGCTTACGGATAAACCGCCAACATTAAATAATTTATTTTATTTCCTTTCTCTCTCTCACTCCATGTCTTGCTCATCCTGGCTGTGTACCATTCGGATTGTACAGTATACAGTCTACACTGTACATATATATATATATATGTTTCATACGGAATTTGTTATTCGCCACTACTGGAACATATCGAAACCGAGTCTGTCAACAGACAATATGAACGAGAATGAAAACGAGAACGATAGAGAGAGATAGAGAGAGAAGGAGAGAGAGAGAGAGAAAAGGGAGAAAGCCACTGGTGGGAAAAAGGTAGACTATAACCTCATGTTAAACAATCACTTGATAAAATGTTTGGCATTTGGATTTGTCGTTCTGATTTTATTTTGTCATTTTTTGGGGCGCTCATTTTTTCCCGTTACATCGCTATAAATGCTAAACAGCGTTCAAATTCACACACGCACACAACAAAAATAGAATTCATAACAGTAGCTTCAATTGTTTAATACAACAGTATTAACAACGTGTAACATAAACAGAGAGCGTAAGCATTCAAAATGCCACATAGAGGAAGTCGAGTTCTTTCCACAATTTTTCATGTGCACCAGAGCAGCAGTAACTCATCGAATAAAATAATAAAGAATTGTGTAAAAAAAAGGTTGAAATGAAAAATCATTGCACGTCTAGATGAAAGACACCTTTATGAAGGCAAATCAACGTCGGATTTGTGTACAATATAATAACGTAGATTTTTCAAATAAAAAAGCATGGCAAATGATGAAGTTGATGCTTCAAAAGTCTGTATGGAGTGCATTCAGCGAGCCACAATCCATCAAGCATATTAGTTGCTGCCACATATGCTCGCTTCTTACACACACACACACACACGCATACATATGCACATCAAACGGCAAGTTTATTATTCTCTATATTTAAATTAATCAGTGATTAAAACGGCATGTTCACTTCTGTACGTATCCGATTCACAATATATATTACATTGAGCGAACATACTCTGGAGTATGTGCTCTAGTTCTCTGGAGATTTTACACAGGAAATCTCGATACACATACACACACCAACTCATATTCAATCCGCTTTAATATCCAGAAATTCAAAATTGCAAACTCGGATT
The DNA here is from genome assembly GCF_009176505.1 of Sitodiplosis mosellana. NCBI lineage: Eukaryota > Metazoa > Arthropoda > Insecta > Diptera > Cecidomyiidae > Sitodiplosis > Sitodiplosis mosellana. Next base: position 12,499,379 of record NW_022601467.1, on the reverse strand, counting down.
AACATGAGCTCAATTTTTTTTTTTCATTTCGAAACAAAGTCGAAACATCGTAGCAAAATATTTTCAAACAAATGCGTTCGTTCGCTTATGGATTTCACAATTCGCTCCTCTGTTCGTTATTTGGCGAAATGAAATTTGCAGCAACAGAACAAAAGCTCAAACACACGACGAATTCGTGTACATTTTCTGGCATGGATGCAGTCAAACAAAATCAATGGAAGGAAAAAAAACCATTTATGCTCTTTTACGACTGATACACACACACACACACGCACACAAATATATATGTTTATTTTATTAAATAAAAACATTTTTAAAGTTCTCTTACATCAAATGGGACTTTTGACCTAAGCGTAGTTAAGTGCGGGTCATGAAAGCTAACAAACAGAACTATTACTTTCATACAAACAGCGTTGGCGAAACATCACAACGGAATTACTCGAAAAAGTGCTGTGATAATGCATAAATGCCAAATTTTGATGTCTAAAAAATCGGTTGTGAAACGTTCAAATCGGATTTCTGCATTATCCTAAAATGATTGATCCAAAAACAGAACAAGAGATCTGGTTACTTAAGCGCATAAGCTCTATGGCCAACGTATTCGAGAACCGATGACATGGATTCTATTTTTGAGCATTTTGTTGACTCATCATCCGAATGAAAACGCATACGCATGTTATCCACTCTCGGTTCACCCTTCATCTGCCTTGTATCACTGTCTATCTGTGTCTCTGCGTGTCTGTGTCTCCCACTTTGGCTGTTGCTTCGGAAGTCTCTTCTTCCCACAAACCTAATACTATTTGGAATTTTAATTCGCTCCCATGCTGACATTGACTCAGCCATCATTGCCATTACACGTCACCAGCAACTCAAACGGAAAACCATTTGATGGTTTCGGTTGAATCGAATTATTTTCAATGCAAACGGGAACCAGATGCATATATAATAAATTATATTAACATTCATTAAATCTTCTGCATCATGGGAAAAGGGGTTCTCTTTCTGTGCGTGTGTGTGCTTGTGCAACGCTATTTGTTTTACAAAAAAAAATCCATTTGAAAAAAATGTATCTGGCACTTCATCTATGTGTGATACATACGATATCTAATCACAATGGATATGATAAAATCTGTCAAAACATTCAGTGGAAGGAGCTTCCGATAAATGGATTGAGTCTAGTCATGTGAAAATATAATGAAAGCAGATCAGCCAACGTTGATAGGTGTAATATAAGAACTTTCACCTGAGTGAGGGCCCGAATTGAACGCGGAAACGATGTACTTTAATTAAAAAGTCATTATTGACTTTCATACGTTCTATAAATTTCATAAGAGCCATAAAAACCATCTTGAGTTTCATTAAAATCTTTCGCAAAAGAAAAAAGAGCAAACTATCGTGCACCAACTTAATCAAAATTTAATTGATGGTAGTAATAAAAGACGAAACAGGGAGACCCTTAATATGAGGATATAGCACGGATGCGATGCGTTTGTGCTTAGTGTCTAAGAGTGGTGTAAAGCACAAATTTACCTATTTCTTCACTAGTACGAAGCACCGCGCATCAAAAAGTTGCAATCAATATGGTGTGATAGTGTTATTAAGTAATCAAATGTTGCTCGTTCACATGTACCATGAATGTACTCAATGTGCAGAGCGCTAGTTGCAAGTGTGCCAACGAAACAAGTTGCAAGCACGAGAACTGGCAGCCTGTTGACTGTTGACTCAATACGTGTTGGAGGTGTTGTGCAAATTAATACTACATCGCTTCAACAGCATATTCTCTCTTCTCTGCTTTCTTTTTTCTCTTTGCTTCACACAAATTACTCTCGGTTATTACGATAACCAATAGGAAAAAAACACACACACACACACACTTCTGGAATATGTTGTCAAGACGATGATAATCCAGCGAAGTGTCTACTCGTCTGAATTTAATCAACCCAAAGTGATGCCAGTACGTCGATCTATACTCTTGATTTTCTAATCAACACAACTATTTTGCATGATATTTTATGCTGCACAACGCACAATACGAACAGTGTGTGTGTGTTTTTTCGTTCACCTTCAACCCTGTTTGCAGTGCGGGTTGATGTGTTGATAACACGCTCTCGCCCAGTGATTGCTATATCGCTCTCAGCATCTCATAGGATAACTGAACGAGATAATTCAGCTGGCTGAGATGACGCAGCGACGCATCGCCCAAGTCTATCGCCCGAGTCTTTGTGATACACACACAATTCGATGCCGCGCGTCACTAAATGGGACTGAGTGTATACGGATACCGCTGGGCGCATTATATGTATGTGTATCGCACAGACTCGGGCGATGCGTCGCTGCGTCATCTCAGCCAGCTGAATTATCTCGTTCAGTTATCCTATGAGATGCTGAGAGCGATATAGCAATCACTGCTCTCGCCTCTTTTATCATTTGCTTGGATTTAATTTCAAAAAGTGACTAATTTGGATTCGATAACCGAAACACATTTTCATTAATCATTCCTATGTTATTAACGCAAGTATTGCCAATTCATCAGTATACCTCATTCATTCGATTTCCCCCGTTGAATATCCACATCTCTATAGAGCTATGGTCCATTTTATTTTGCTTAGCAATGATGATTTCCTCGATCATTAATTTGTTTACTTTCATGGAATCGCATCTGTTCGCAAAAATGGTACATCTTCATTCTCACGAGGCCCGTACGAAGGTAGCCAGGAGAGAGAGAGAGAGAGAGAGAGAGAGAGAGAGAGAAGGGAGAAAAGAAAGTGGGTACAAGTGGAACAAAAAAGACAAAGAGAAGAAAAACGAGTTATATTTTCATTGTGTGTATATTATTTAGCGTTTGGTCGATAAATTATTTATTCGGGACGCATTGCATGCGAGGAACGATGCGTGATATAAGCTTATTTACACAATTATGCAAAGGCGGAAGCATAAAGGCATGCCACGAAATCGAGATGACAAGGTGGAGAGCGGAGCAGAGAGAGCGAACATCGTCGGAATGCTTTGAGCACGCAACAATTGCCACAATATAATAATATTTACACATCACAAATCGGATAGGGATGATTCAATTTTTTGTCGTTATTATTTGCGCCAAAGCATTTTTCCCCTTGCCGCCCAACGTTATTCGGATTTTCTCACGCTGGATAACCGCCAGAAGATAAACTGTTCGACGAAAAGAAACAAAAAACAAACAAATCGAATGAAGAAACATAACATAATTCCAAAATGTTTACTATGCTACTCCCATGCTCTATCCTCGGCTATCTCTAGTATCCGATCCTACACAAATACGTTGCGTGATATTGGCGTAAATACATCGAATATTGTATGCGATGAGCTCTTGTGTGGTGTGTGAGCATTCTTGTTTTCACACCTGTCAGCAGAAAAAGAATCGAATGTACGGGCAAAAAAGCAAACGAATCCAGTGTATTATGAATGTGCACATAAAAGTCCATATTTATAGCAAACGTGACCAAAATTTTACACTTCAAAAATGTGCAATGTCTGAGTGCTCACCTTTTCACTGGCACAGAGTGCTTATTTTCCGTTTTCTCCATTTGCGAAATGCTGAAGGGGAATTTCAGATTGAAATGAGGAAGAGGGAGAGAGAGAGAGACCCAGTAAAAATAATGTACGGACCAGAGAAAGAGAGATAGTTTTTATCGCATCCAGTGAAATATAAATAGACTTAAACGCTAAATCGTCATTTGACGCTGTATATTTTTTTTTCTATCTGTACAATCGTGTGCGTGCGTGTGTGTGTTTTCTTTTGTGAAAATATACCAATTTAAGCGTATATAAGTCGGCTTTTGTATGCACATACAAAAACGAGCACATTCGATGTGGCACATCATTGTTTGCGAATCTGCCTATTCATCGTTCTGCTCTTCTCTCGTGTAATGGTGATGGTGTTTGTGTAATTGGTTCAACTTTTCAACACCCTGAATTAATATAAGCACTTTCATATGCATTAAAGGCAAAATATAAAAAAAAAATATTCCAATCTTCGTGTTTCCATAAGCTCGTACTTCATATTCATTCATATATGAATGCGGTGCTTCAAATCATACATATACAAACGGCGTGTGTGGAAATATGTGGAATTTTGGCGTGGCCTAACTTTCACGTATTACACATGCACCAACAATGCTTCAATGCTTGTCGCATTTTTCATTTTCGATTTTCATATTTTTCTCATTGCTTCCATACGCTCTATCTGCCGCTGTCTTCTTCCTCACTCACATTCTCATTCTCTGTGCCCCCCCCCTCCCATCTCTGCACTCCTCACGTTTCGTCGGCATTCTCTTCTGTCTCCTGACATCTTCTTTCCATTTTTAATAGCTGTGATTGTGCTAAAGCATTTATGTGCGTTAAAAGAGCGAATATAATATGGTTCCTCAGGGTCCTACATCGTACAGCGTTCAATGCACATTACACATTGTATGACATTGAATCGCGTACACACAACCATCCATTGTGTGAGTGCTGAGTTTGTTTTCAAAGCTCAAAATAAATTAAAAGAGATAAAACGTTGCCGTTTCCCATTGCGAGTAAACCCCAAAACATGACTGCTGTTCGAAATACATGTTAAATAGCCTGAGACAACATTTTCACACTCCCTGTCACTCTCTTCCCTCCCTCATTTTCACTTTCTTTCCCTCTCCGGCCGTACACAGCCCAAATAACACCATTCCATTCGCCTACTGTACGAAACGTATGTGGGCTGGCTAAGATCGACGTCCTCCGTAAATGTTCCATATAACAAATGAGAATTTCAATTATGCTGCTCTATGTCAATTTTTGTCACTGCTTTTCACCTTAGCACGCGTCAAATTTTAAATGGCTTTAGCATTGCAGACATGCACAAATAAATTTGTGAGTGCCATTCGATTTACTTATTTTCATAATATTTTCGCTTCTATTTTCATTATGGCCAAAGATAAACGAACTTCTCGTGACCTTTCAAATCAACAGTCACGAACACCTTATACTAAAACATTCATCATATACACTAATGGAAGTCATTTGACGATCGTTTCTTCTCGTACACACACACACACACACGCACATACAAAATCACTTTTCTCTCTCGACTATGTATAGTGTGCTTGAAGTGTTGTTCCTTGTCGCATCGTCTCCGCGTCCAATTTTCAAGATTCTTTTCCCTCCTTTTTTGGAGCAATGTCGCGCCACTGAATCTTCCATTTCACTGCGTGTTATTTCCTATTCAGATTGTCCATACAATCTCACTTGAAGTTTCAGAAGTTGAAGCGGCTCAATCGTTCAAACACATCGATTCATACAATCGAATCGAAAAGCATCATTCAAACACACTTAGTCACCGGGAATAATAAATCGGTTGAGTTGATTTTTTTCTCCCTTTCCCATCTCTCTCTCTCTCTCTCTCTCTCTCTCTCTCTCTCTCTCTCTCTCTCCTATCCCTCTCTCTTTGCTCACTTCAATACATATCAAAATCGTGCACCAATAAAATGATTGTGATTGTAAAATTAACGGTAGTCATTGAAGAGTCATAATTTTTTCATGCTTTTCAAGTTCAATTATCTCTTGCCGTCTTTAGATTACAGTTCAGTAATTTTATTGGAATTTTATATCTTATTATTTTAGAGTAAATTCGGCGTGAACGAACAAAACAGAAAAATGCGACGACGACGACGATGACGACGATGACGACGACGAATGAAGGAAGAAAACAGCGATAACGACACACAGAGCGAAGACATTAAATCGCACACCACCAAATCCAAAGCCATCTTCGACTTTTTCATCTATTTTATTTAAGAAAACCAAAAACAATATGTCTTTCTATTGAATAAAAGGATTTAGGTCAATTTCCGGACTCTGCCATCATATTTTAATTCATTCATATCGGGGAGAGGACAGGGTAGACGTGTGAATTTGCAAACAATGGTACAAAGTTTCCAGCTACGAGGCGTTTAAAATGAAATTCCGACATATAGTACCATCGATGTCAATGCGGAATCATGGTGCAAAATCGGGAAATAATTTAGATATAATGCGACCAGCAAAGTGTATACAACTATACAGACTGTAATTGGAACCTTTTTATTCCACTGCAAAGTATGGAATATAAGAGGGGGGCAGAGAGCAAGATTCAGCCATATCGTTCAGATTTTAATTAAGTTTTGGCCATTTATTATGTATATCGTTAAATTTTGTTCGCATTTGATCTTTTATGGATGGGTGATTTTATGTCCAGAACTTGGTTTTGTTTACATTTTGCTCTGAAAGTGTAATTGTTAGCGCCGATAAATGGGTCTTAAATTAAATTTTATTGCCATTATTCGGATGGGCAAATCGAACACACTCGTGTTCACACACATATAAACACAAACACACGAACGTGCTCACAAACAGCCGAAGAAAACCACTTACTTGTGCTGTCAAAATTTGCAATTTTAACGAAAACTTTACTGCTGGAAAAAAAGTTTGCATTTTTCAAGATTATTGGTACTAAAAAAAGCAGAGATATAAAATCTTATGATCAGATGGCACAGATTCTATCTCTCTATTTTGCCTCGTACGTTCGTTCGTCGTTGAAATAAGCGCAAATTTTTAATTTAAATGGAAAAAGAGCGAGGAACCAAGGGTCAAGCGCTATAAATAGAATTTTTAGCACAGTGTGCACGTTTCCGACATCTTCCGAGTGGAGCTGACCAGTCAAACTCAATCAAACGACACGTTGTTTTCCTTTTGATGCTTTCGTTTGATGTGTTCCGTGAAATTGTATTGAGTTTTGAGTCGGGTTTGCTGCTGAATTTTTATAAATGTTTACTGTTTGGTTGGAAAAGGTGTCATAAGCCGGAATAGCAAACTGGCTACGACAACTGATTATAGCATATTAATACGCATTGATCCATAGTGAATCTGATAAAAAAACAAACGGTCCCAACTGCCTGAAAGCCCTTCTTCTTCAAACTCCGTCGACGGTTGTGCTCAGTTGATAATGTGCCGCACAATGATTTTTTCTTTCTTTCTTCAAAGAAATGCAGAAAATGTAGCGAGTAAAAAGTGCTGGCATACTGAATTTTAATAAGATCCGGAATGGGAGTCGATGAGGCCAGTTTCGTCAGAAAGAAAGGGACGAGAAATTCAGCCGAAAAATTCATACACAACAAATCTGTGCGTATTTTTCCCAACTCAATTTTAAATTCATTTATCTAATGACCCATAAACGCTACCAATTTGTCTGTCAAAAAAAGGGAAAGGAAATTTATACCGACAATATGGAAGTAGATCAGAAAACATTGTGAATCGCCGTGTTGCCGCTAACTTTCTGGTTTCGGTTGTAACTTACCGCACTCTCGTGTCGGTTTCATTTGTTCTCGCTACTGTTTGGTGTAAGTTGATGCGTACATTTTCCGTTGTTCAACCTAAAGATTTCCCAAGCAAGCGATCTCTTCCCATTTATTTGTTTTTGAACGTTTTTCTCCATCACGTCATCCCGTAAACATTGTAATCAATGTCAATTCACAAATATGCTACTCGTCACACAGGCCGATATAATTTATGTTTATTCGGTGTTGGCATATGTTTTCACTCACATTATGCTTTTTTTTTTACATTGAGCAAAACTAAGGATGATGAACACAATCTAGACACAATCATCTAATTAAGACGAACAAAAGATCTGAATGGATTTAGTAAAGCGATTCACAACTACTGGTGATTGCTTTATCAAAAAAAATAGCAACGATTTAAATAATTAGTTGAAGCTTTACGATGCTCATCAAATGGATTTCATTCAATTTTTCATTCACGCACTATTTCAGTAAATTCTCATCGCTCTTTATCTATTCTCTTCTTCGTGAATGCCGCTGCAATGTTTCGCTTCGTTGAAATAAATAAACAGCGATTTGTTGATGTGCACGCGTTTGAATTTGTCAAGATCAAGTCTGCTTATAAAATGGCAACGGCAGACGTTGCAGTCAACTTGATTCTTGTTAGGCACTTCTTTTTTTCTCGATAGAACAAATACCGAATGAGTTATTGCCACCGTCTGCCCAAACTTGACACAATGAAACACTAGTAAGCAACTTTTATCGGTTTTACGAAAAGTCGGGAAATAAAATCGCATTCTGTTTTTTTTTCGGCTAACAATCCTACTATGGCTGAATGGCTAAAGCTTTCCAACAAATGCTATACGTGTTTTTTTTTTCATTCGACATTAATAATACCAAAGCTCATCGCTTGAAAACGGAAATTAAAACAAGTGAATTCCGGTCTCTTTCACCATTTTTGCATATATTTAATATTTAAATGCAACAGAATTGTTGTAGCACAACACACAATCCTCTTATTTCGAAATAATTGTTCACACGAGTTATACGTATTTATATTGCGATACCAAATTTACTGAAGATGTGAAAATTTATATGATAGAAAATACTGCAGCTGTTTTAGACAGAAAAAAAATGTTGCTACACCAGTGGAAATGAATGTAATTCGAGCGTCGGATCAAACTATCAACATGCTGCAGTTAAATTGTTCATTTTTTTCGCTTAGCTTTATTTTTTTGTTTGTTTTTTTTTCTATCTCATTCAGCCAATTTATTCATTCATTTTATTGTCGGAAATAGAATCAGCGGATCCGATCATGTATTTAAATTGAGCAAATCAATTCATCTGCAATTTAAATGACCGATTGGCAATTTCTATTCGATACTACTTTCTACACCTAGCAAATTTTGCATGATTTTCACTGCTGATAAATGTTCAAAATAAACATTGAGATCAGATTAACGATTCTGTTTACTCTAACCTTTTTTCCCCATCTCTCCATCATTTGCCAATGTGTCCAATTGAAATTTTACTTCAGTATCGGTTTTTGCGATTTTCAATCCATGCGCTCTAGCTGTGATTGCTACTTTAATTTCAATTTTGTTGCTATTTTGTTATTTTCATCAGTTTGATTTTTGGCTTTATAACCAACAAAATAGTTAAGTGCGGGCTGTGAGCGCGTGGTAACTATTTCACGTATTTATTTGGATTATGTCGCCAGAAAGTTTTTTATACTATCACGAAAAAGCTCCGATGAACTGAGACAAATTCATCAAACATTTAATCCGTGCAGTAAGTCGAATCTAACTAAGTTTCTTCTTTGATAGATGGACATTTTTCGGATGGTATAGTATTTTCTGTTTGAATAGGTTATGAAAGACACACCGAAACCAGCTCATTTATTATTGTAAAGTTTTTCCTGTAACTTTTGAAATCATTTCGACACAAACATTTCCTATTCCTCGCTCTCACTCACACTCTCGCTTAGTTTCAGTGTCCATTTGTTGCGGTTTTCCCGTCGACCGAACGAAAAAGTTTTGATGATGGTAAAACCCCAAATTGCTACAGCTACTTCCCTGAATACTTCAACTTATGAAAGCTGTACACGTTGTAAATTATATTAAAACAATAAATAATAATACTTGGGAAAATGGCATTTTGTTGGATGAGAAAAGATAAATTTGGTCCTCTTTCAAGTGCAATTACAACTATTATTCATTTTGTTCTTAAATTCGCTTATCATTGCCATACATTCGCAAATGATGAACACAAACACGGAACGAATACAATTTGCTACTACTAAAAGTTACAAACAGAACTTGAGCAAATATTCGTTGTTTGGCTCATGCATACGCAGAGAATTCAATTGGATGGCAACATGGGCCATGCTGAACATTTTCAAGCTCGTAAATCGATTATGCTTGCGGCGTAGGAAAAAAAAGGAAAAGAATGTTGAACGCAATTTAATTCTGTAGCATATCTGGTAATTGCGCTCTTTTCTCTCTTTTTTTCCCTTCCTCTATGTCGAGATTCATTTCTTACAGCATTAAGTAACAATAACATCTTGTACAAAGTAATCGATGAGAGATAGACGGAGAGGCAGGAAAAGCGTATATGAATGAATGAAATGGTCGCAATTTTCAGCATAGCCTACGAATTTGCCAAAGCGTAAACAATGGAGCTATATATCACCACTGCCATTTGAGCTGTTGTTGCAAACAAATGAAAACGGCATTTATGCCAAGCAATAATAATCCAATCCTTGTGCGGTACTTCTACCGAATATTAAATAAATTTAACGACATTATTTTGTATGCATTAACAATAAAAGTGGATTTTTTTCCCAATCCCACTCGCTTGTACTCTTTTTCTTTTTTTCTTCTTTGGTAATCTCTCTGCAGCACACGGTGAGCATACACACACACACACACACACACACACATTTTCTTTTAGCATCCCATCACATCGTATCGCACGGCTGGAGTGCATGGAGTGCAAGTAGTGAAATCACGAACATCTGACTTAGATGAGAAACTGTTGGAAATTCATTATTTGGTTTTGAGTCAGGTTTTTCTGTTGACGGAAAAGCGAGTCCAGTTCGAGTGCCCGAGTGCACACTGCACAGCCACCATCCCAGTCATTAAAGTGGAATAAAATGGTACAACCACACGTACACAACCAGCCAAACAATTTAAAATGATTACCTGGCTTAAAAATTTACATTGTATTGAAAACACAAGGAGCAACTTTCATTGTTGCCGATGTTATTCTATTACCGCTTCTCTGAAAGCAAGCATTATCTATCTACAGCTGCTCCAGAACCGGTACTCATCGCTCAAGTTTTTCGTATTACTGAACTAAACCATTTCAAACACTTTTATTTATATGGTATTGAGAAGTTGTTGCTCTTGCTGTTGATGGTTGTATTTAGGAGTTCTTTTGCTCCACATTGCTATTAACGATTTTGAATATTCATTTGATTCTATTGTTATGAATGAAAGAGAGTTAGTTCCATACAAATTATTTTTCACATATTACATGATTATTTCTCCGTATTTTCAATTTGATTGACTTGTGAACACAGTACATTTCGAACAATGCAAGTAGTCGAAATGGCGCCTTTAGTTTGCTTTCAAATTCGAATGACAAATATTTTCGAACCAAATATGTGTTTGCCTGTATTCATTGTTGTACGTTTAAATGATGGTTTGGAATACAAAATAGCAATGGACAAATCTGCTTGAAAAACGTTTAAATCGACAAATTTGTAGGGATAGACGGAGCAAATAGGAACTTTCACCAAATACATGCATGAAAGATAAATGACTATTTGTCGGCGCAAAAATACGGAGGCTACAAGGCCATAAATATATTTGTGACTCCCGAGTCCATGTGGAAGCTCACTAATATTGTATCATTCGACTTTATGTGTGGTCGTTATCGAAAAAATTTGATAATTTCGTTTCACCCCCATTTAATGCAACAGATAAGAACACGGAATATTTTCCATTTTTGAAAGAGTTTCAAACTTTTCCGTGCTTTTTGACAGATGTACTAAATTCAATGTTTCCTATGTCGCCCTCTGGTGATGGTAATATCTTCTCGCACGGTTCTAATGAAGATTTTATTTATTGTTTATCCAATTTTATACAAAATCACTTTTGCATTCATAAACTCAATTTAGAAAAGAAAATCACTGTTATTTCGACTTTTTGCATCCAAAATGCCCAAAACATAGAAGTGAAAAAAATTTCATCAACAAGTTTAAAACACGGCACGACCAATCAATACCGACACTGAACGCACCTTTTTAACGTCGGCAATGGTATCTGTCAAAATTTACGCTCTCTATATACAACACGCTGAGCGTCTAAATACTACCTTTTTTACCCTTGACGGTAAAAACGCATCAAATAGGTCTTGTTCAACGCGCAATGTGATCATCTATTGATATGAAAAATAAAATTTGCGGGAACTCGATAGCAGATAAGTGTCATCAAAAATGTCACCTAGCATGGAACAAACCAAAAATTTTCGAAAGATGATTTTTCTGACCACAAGCGCCGTTACCGCTTCTATTCAATTTAATAACATCGTCAAATTAAAGAGTGAAATTAAAGATTATTTAGAAAAAGTAAATGAATATTTCAAAACTTGGCGCATTTAAAGTCAATGTTACGAAAATTGAATTTCTTCCGATTGTTGGTAGTTATAAAGCAAATAGATATAGGGATCATAATTACATTAGTACATCTGTCAAAAAGCATGATTCTTTGCTTTGGCAGGTAAAAAACTCTTTATTCTCATAAAATTTACCGTGTCCTTCATTTCATGCGAATATGAAGTGTTAGAACTTGACTAATGAATAATGGACCGAAGGTCGAAATGTCACCAAAAAAAAAAAAAAATTATTTGATAAAAAGTTACGGCTTTGTGAACATTATAATTTCCATAATGAAATTTTCGGTGGTTGAATTGATTTTCGGTTTTCTCGTTATGTAATATGTGTTCGCTTTGTGTTGAACAACAACCTGGGTTGGTATTTAAACTTTAGACGGAAATGGAAAATCCCAAATTGTACAAATTTTCGTATTGTATACCTAAAGTTTGCCGTGTGTATGTGTATGTGTACACTGAGAAAAGGCTGGAAGGAAATATTCCAACCCTGCGTTGTAAATGTTGTCATTGCAGACGATTTTGTGAATTGTCCAACCATGGTTGGAATATTGAC
>NW_022601467.1:12356229-12481824 GCF_009176505.1 Sitodiplosis mosellana | reverse complement strand
AATCGGTTTACGGGTACCTCTCATACAAAATTGTCGAAGTTTTAGTTAAAGTGACCGATTTTTCACTTTATTTTTATTATTATATTTTCGCTGCCTTTATTTCAAGAAAATTCACAAAAAATAACCAAAAGTACCTACGGACAACGAAGGTCAACGGTACGGAAAAGTTTGGGATTACCAATGTAATTCTTTTTATTTCGATATATGGTAAAAAAAACGAAATGCGATCGTTTTAAATTGAGATTACATTTGCTCGGCACAAGAGTGAATTCATCGATTCGAACGCATCGATTCGGTTTCGAATGTGGTTTTCGATCAAATCCATACATCCAACTGATGATGGTCGATGAATAGAAATGCGGTGGTGCATTTGCATTACAAGCGAATGCCAGTGAGTATTTGGCACAAAAGCCAATTCACTGTACATTGATTTATAGTTAATTGAGCGACGTTCCGACTTGGTTTGTGTACAACGTAAACAAAGGGAGAGAGAGAGAAAATAAAGCACACAAAGACTAGAAAGAAATGGCAAAACAGGAATGCGGATACCTGGCCGCGGTATTCGGTTGCATAAGTGAAAACATTTATTAGTTACCAACCATAATAGCCACCAACCCTTAATTCATTTGAAACAGAAAACCGACGAGAAATTGAGAGAGAGAGAGAGAGAGAGAGAGAGAGAGAAATGTGTGCCAATACAGTTCGCCAAAGCATAAAGAATATTCCGGAAACTGAATTTTTTTGTCTCAGGATCTTCATTTTCTGTTCAATTTTCATGTGATTTTCGAAAGTTTTTCATTTTTTCTTCCTGCCTGAAAATGTATGCTTGATTTTTCGTTTTTTCTCGTCCCGTTAGCTCAATATTACATTACTTTTCGACATGGCAAAAGTACCGTTAATCGTGTTCCAAAACCAGCGGTAACAGAACAGAAATAATATATACCAAAATGAACTAACAAAAGAAAAGAAAAACAGTTTCCAAACAAGTGATTTTTTTTCTGATAGGAAAAAATTGCACCACAGGAGAGATGGAAAATAAATGAAGGCAAAAACATAACAACAACAACAACCGCAACAGCAACAGCAAACAGAGAAGAAAAAAATGAGACAAAATTCCACAAAAATCACCCGAATCAGCTCACAGAGAGGGGAAATGAGTTACATTGAAAAGGTTGAAGATTGTGTTGTTTGTGGTGGCATTTCATAAGCAGCTTTTCGAAAAGAAGCCAGAGCCGGATAGCAAAAGCAGGAGAGAAATAAATACACATATATCTAGTCCCCAATTTTCCATAAAGACAATGAATTAAAACAAAATATTTTGCCGTTTTTGGTTCGAGTGTTGAACAAGGCTCGGTTACAGAAAGAGTGGAGAAAAAATACACACTCAGCACAAAGCATTCGCCTGAACGGTGATAGGATTTCATCAGCGATGAGGTCATTGCGCGTGGGATTCAATTTATCTTAATGGTTTTTAAGGTTGAGAAGGGTTAAAGACAACAAAATGCTTTAAATAAATTATTATTAAATTTGTTAGTGTTTTATTTAACTATGGGAATGTGATACGATACGCTTCCCATTGATACAGTCTCCCATTGATATTGTCGAAAATTGACTACTCGACAACATATGAGTCCTTTATACAATATCACCTAATTTGTTCACTTTTCGACGGAAACTGTGAGAACCAAAACTAACGCAAGAACATCGATATGTGTCGAATACGAAAGTGAATTTTATTGGGGAGCAATACCGAATGTAGCAAAATGGCACATAAGGTATAATTTTCCATTAGACTTGACCACTTGAAGATTTGTTTCCCTAATTTAGTGGCAGTCACAGTTTCATCAACAAAATATTGAAAGAGAACTTGACGTTTATTGACACATTTTAGCTAAAATTGAAAGCTACCAATTATAAAACCACTAAGACATTCATTCAAATGCGATGGGCTTTATTATACAACATTTACACGATATTCCACAAAAAGCATATTGACACGGGTGCGTCTTTTTCAGTTTTTGTCATTTTTCTTTTTAGTCAACTGACAGTCTTAAGATCCCAATTTCATTTGTATGCATTGAGATCAGATAAGTTTTCGCATTTGTTGTAATGAATGTAAATCTCTTATTAACCTCCTTTCCATTGCGAAAAAGACAAACGAAATAAATTTGAATAATTTGGTCAAAATGACGAATAGAAGGTGAAAAGAAAAAGAAGAAGACAAAAAAATAATTTGAAAGAAAACAAAAGAATAAATAATGGTTTTTGTTTTTGGTTTTGGTTCTGTTTGGCTTTGTTCCCTTCAATTTCGTTGTTGTCAACCATTAATATTTGTCATTCCTCCACGGGCTACCAATTGCGCAACCATCGTAAACTCGCTGCAAAACTTTTACACTCTACTTTTCACCAAGCGTGGTACTACCACGTGGCAGTGGCGAGCAGTGGGGCCAACACAACTCAGCAACGCACGTCATCAGTGGATCGGCTGGTACACAGCACATTTCACCATTTGCTACTTCGGTCATACATTCGTTCATGCGAATCAAAGCAAACTGTGGCTCGTGTGTACGGTTTACCAGTTACAACGTGTGTGCGAAGCGGTCGAATTATTGCTAAGTGAACTGTCGTTTTAGTTTGCGCCTCATGTACACACGTTCTAACTGGTGAGCCGTACTCACACTATGCTCGCATCAACGAATATATGACTGAAGTCGCAACTGGTGAAATGTGCTGTGTACCAGCCAAAATTCTGGTAACGCGCATCGCTGAGAATGGGATTGTCTATTTGAAAATTCATTTGGTTCAGTCGTTCATTCATGCCGTTCGTTCGTTCGTTCGTTCGTTCCTTATTAGCTACTGTCAAAGCGCTTTCCGATTTCAAACAGTAGTTGGCATTGAAGCAATAAATAAGACGAATAAAAAGTTTGCGTGCACTTCCTATCTTAATGCTGCTGGCAGGTTTGTTTGCCACAAAACAATGACAATGCATAACAAGCAATTTCTTTGAACAAAGATATGCGCTGTCAAGTATTCGTGTCTCATTAGCGAATTCAACAGCATTTACAAGCACCAAAAAAGCACCCATCATCAAAATTGGCATCCACCGCCAAACGGTTTAACACCAAATTGAAATCAAACATTGTTGTTTCACTATCCTCTGAAGTGCACTGTACAATCGAGATAATTTCATATCGTCTACGAGATTATTTTCAAGCGTTGAGAATAGGGGCGGCACCAACGACAACATGCTTTAATTGAACCATCGCTAACGCAAGGCAGAAAAAACAAGACCGCAGAGTGTCGCTTCGCTCCACTCTGCGTTTTTGAGATTTTAGTTACTTATTCTATTTTGTTGTTTCACAACAAACTACTTTTTTGCGCACTACATGAAATGTATTTCATCGAAGTAACTTTGCAGTAATATATCGTTAAAAGTCGTCCCTTTTATCAACACTATGAATTAAAAGCATAGTACGAAGGATATATATTTTTAACAAAGTAGGTACAGAAAAAAAAGATTTTCTCAGATATCTCAATAATGAATTACAAGATCTTGGTTTAATTTCTTTTTTGAAAGACACTGCCTCTGGTTTAAATTGAATAAAAAATATGAGCATCAAATTCAAATTCACCATAATTTGTTTCAGTAGTCAAAAATTATTAAGACAAAAAAAAGAGCAGATTAGTAGCTCTACATTTCATGTAGTGCCAAAAATACGGGGAGAAACATTAAAAAAATTCGAAAATTCGAAAATGTGAAAATGTTATTAAAAGTTCCCCCGGTGAGAGTAGAATCAACAACAAGGGACACACAAACGCAGACACACACACACACAGAGAGAGAGAGAGAGAGAGAGAGAGAGAGAGAGAGAGAGATGGAGAGAAAAGTAGTAATTCGGAAATCAATAATGGCTTCCAATTCCGCATGTCAAACATTTCTCTTAACGGTATTTATCCATTTCCCGTTGCTCGTTCCCATAGTTTATTTTCAGTGTAGAAGGTGTGGAGAGGGAGTGCGGAAGTGCTGGGTGGAGTACAAGCGAGAATATATCTGACATTAAACTGCCAATTTGTGTAATTTTTAATTAATTTGAAACTGTTGCTGATTCAATTTGTGTTTTTCCGCGGATATCGTCAGAACTTTATTTAATATACACGATATAAAATCTGCTGCGTTTCATATAACACTGACTGAATGCACAAACTTTATTTTAAATGTTTTAATGTTTAATGCATTTGAACGGAAAAGTGAAATCCACCCAATTACGATTGAATTTTTTTTTTTCGTTCATTCATTCATTCCATTGCGCGCGCCATGTCTCGACGGGTTTCAAAATGTCTACATCGTTCAAAGTATTGCTTTTCCACTGAAGCGAGGCATAGATTAAAACGGAAACTTCTGCTGATTGCGATGCTTATGATTGCGTGAAAATGTGTGTGTATGTTGAAAACTTTTCCACCAAAGTTTGATAGCATTTGAGCCTCAAGGACTTTGAAGGTGATACAGTGCAAGTTGCATTGAGTTTGTAATGGCAAAAATGAAATTTGTTTGTAATGAAATTTCCATGTGCTAGAGGCGATTACAATTTTAACCGTTAAATAAAAATCAAACATACACCTCTTCTTTAGTGTTTTTTGTTCGCTCTATTTTCTGTCTATTTCATCGGCACACTCAGGTAATCCACATTTTTTATGGGAAAAGTTTAATTTTACAATATTCGCATGATGAATACAACATTGTGGTGATGGTGAAAAATATTGATGCACTTAGCCACACTAAATTTACTGAAACTGACTGGCTGCCATTGCAAATGTAAATAGTTTACTGTACACATCATGCACTTTACACGCATATATGCAAAGTTTTCGAGTGCCAGTTGTGAAACAATATTATTATTTCGAAATCAACGCACGCACACACTCCATTTTCAACGGAAAAGTGAACGAACTGCTTACACAAGAAGTTACCAGCATTTATTGTTTTGCAAACTTTTAAAATCCATATCATTTTCACTTATTCACAGTGTTGTCTCGTTTGTTTGCTGTGCACATTTTTGCGTGGGTTGCCTATGTGCTCTCAAATCGGGAAAGCCATTAGCGGAAGAAAAAAGAGAAAGAGAGGTAAAATACCTTTTTTTCTCTGTTCAATAGTAAACGGAAAACAGCAAAGCACCGACTTTTATCCATAAAAATTAATAGTTTTCCTCCAAACAAAATTTTCACAGACCTTTTTCAAATCCATATATTTTGATATCTCTTTTTTTCCGCTCACATTTCGTGTCTCAGCTGTATGCTGACAAGGGTGTGCGTGTGTGTGTGTATGTGCATTTCGTTGAAAGCGTGAGCTATATTATCCGAAAACGCTATCTTTTGGATTCGTTTCCTCCCCAAATGAAAATTTATTGCACAAAACGAACCATTTGAAAATGAAATAGAGATTGAACATCAACTGATTTCAGTTCATCTCACTTTGACACCTAGACAATTTCGTATGAATCTTCGTTCTATTTCTTCCAATGGTGGAGAAGAAGAAGAAGAAGAAGAAGAAGAAGAAGAAGAAGAAGAAGAAGAAGAAGAAGAAAAGAGGCCAATATTCATAGACATTTTGATTTTGAACACAACAGAAAGTCGAACCAATCCCCAGCCAAATGGTATTTAATTTTTCATCAATTTTGGGTTCATCGTTGGACCGGCACAATGTCAAAATCAATGATTAAAATGAGAAAATCGTTTGTACAAATCCAGATGTTAAATGTTGAAAGGACTTGCAATATTTGATTTTCTTCAATAATGAACATCTATTTCAACAAGTTTGAGCGAGTGCAAAAGTGAGCATATCAAGGGAGAACGAGAGCAAACACTCTTCGCTCTGGCCAAAATGGTTTTCAATTTGGATATGCCATTCTCACTCACACTCGATCTCAGCCACACTCGATGAGTGCCAACGAATTAATTGGAGATTTCATTCGTCGATGATGAAAATGGCAACGGGAGGACGGCATAAAAACCATTTCAAAATATTTATCTTTCGAAACGTAAACATTTAATGAATACACTTACTGAATGGAGATATTGTTCAATTTATGCCCGAATTTGTTTGATTAGGATATGATGAATGGGATTTCAATCAACATGGTAGTGTGCAAAAGGTCTAATGCATATGTTTGTGTTTTCACCATGGCATAAACATTGACTGTGCGAACGAAAGCGACGCAAACACCAAAAAGGACAAGATAATGTTTATCAAATTGGTTGTATTAGACTCTTGATCGAAATCAATGTGATGGAGAGAGAAAAGAGAAAAAGAAAGTGTGTGTGTGTTAGAGAGAGAGTGATACACCGAGCGTCCGAGGATGGTATTCCACCCTTTTCCAAAGACGAACAACACTAAATTGAAGGAATGCAAATTATGGCAACAAAATAGCGAGCTTAGCCAACCAAAAGTGTGTGCAGTATGCATTGTGATTCAATATTTGCCAAAATAATGAATAAATTGGAATGCGTTTGTTTGCTCAAGAAGATTCATTGTTTCGATGGAAATTTAATGTTTACAATGCAATCGAATTTTCGATTTGAATCGAATGAAAGCTGGCAATCGTCGCGCTAAATTGAATCTTTTTATCATGATCCCACGCCATGGTATCACACCAAACACAATAGTTGCACACCATCCAACCATATTTCAGAATGGAATGCAAATGCTCTACAAATTGTTTCACTTTGCTTTGGCATGACAAATATAATAATTAAAACTTTCATTTATCTGAGCACACAGCTCTCACTCACACTCACATCTACCATCCGTTTGTATGCTTTTTGTTGTTGCCAATCGCAATTAGTGGCATGAAACATTTTAAATGAATTTGAAAACACTCAAAGTGAATATTATTATGTTTGATTATATTGGCGTAAATTGCCAGCATTCTCTTTGCGATCCCTTAATGAAAACATAAATTATTATTTATCGCGATGAATACATTACTTGTTTAAAGTCAAGACGTTGCAAATCTTCTGAATGCTTCCATTCCTTCAACACTCGCACTGCACAGTACACCATCGTCCTCCTCCTCCTCTGCTTCCCTGACAGCAGCACACACAGATTGATGAAGCGCAGAAATTATATTGAGACACAAAATTTATTGAATATAATTCGCGTTGGAGGAATGGTGACGAAACGATTGAAGGTCAAATGGAATGAAGGATAGATAACGTGAATCGCAGTAACCACAATCGAAATTATTCTCCTCCTTTTCGGCATTTTGCCAGCGCTAAGAAGCATATCGCGTAACGTACACAGATCACAAACAATCTCTGTGTGGCATATCATATTTATTGAATATTGTTTGGTTGCCCCAAGTCAACTCGCATTTAAATTCCAATACATAGAACGGACAGATAATCGATAGTTATGAACCAATAAAAATTCACTGCAAGCAATAAGAGAAACCCAACCAAGCGATTTTCCATGAAATATTGCTGTCAGCGATTCAACTTTTCCCATTCTTACTCCTGTTCTCTCTTTCTCTCTCTCTCTCTCTCTCTCCCTCGCGTTGTCTCTGTGCGTGTGTGTGTCTGCCATTCCCTAAATTTTCTGTGTGCAATTTTCATCACCATTCAGAACATTTCCCACTGACAAAAGTCACACTTGTACCCAACACTTGTGCACATACAATAATACCGCCTGTCACACATATATACTGAAACTCGTTTATTTATGTTTGATCGTTGGCGCTGTAATTTTGAAATATGAGGCGGGAAAATTGCTTGAGATGGCAATAATCGAAATCGATTGTGCCAAATATCGAGATAATTTCGGCATTTCGTGAACTGAAATTATAGTCATTTCGGATGCGAACAATAAAATTCAATTATAGTGTCAGATTCGAATACGTTGCTAGTAATTATTAATTATAATAAGTGTATTAGCCGTTTTTTGCAACCGAATATTTAAAAAAAACACAATTTGTAGAATTTTTTAAGCGATTGCGACATATCACGCGGCTGTGGAGCAAGAAAAAATTAAATTGAAAATATACATGTGCGTGAATTTGATTGGTGACAAACAGTCATCTGATGTCCGACAATAAATTGATTTTCATGAATTGTTACCTTTTTTTGTTGTCTTCACCATCAATGAATTAAGCTGATGGATCAATTGTGTGAATTGCAAATTTTTCACCCGTCTAGACTTTAAATCGGTCAAAATAACCGGAAAAAAAACCATAGACATATTTCCATGGTGAATTACAATCTTGGTATTTCTTTCTCTCATCGTGGCATTTCTGTCGTCGTGTCGTGGAATTTATAGCGCGCATCTGTTCAACTTCTTCTATTTTTTGTTATTGTAGGAGGAAATGGCGCAATTTTTCTAATTGTATTTTATGTTTGCAAAAGATCCGTTCACTTGAACATTCTTAAATTTTTAATAACCACACAGCGTGTGTACGGGACAATTTTGAAAGTAACTTAAAACTTAGCTGAATTGTAAATGTCTAAAGTAAACTGTTTTGGGTTGGAAAAAAAGGTGCCGATAAGACACCCTTTTTGAAGCATAAACAAAGTCCAATAGGCGTTCGGTCAATGCTTATGATGAAGCTTCTATAGAATAAAAGGATCGCGAACTTCGATAGAGTCACCATTTGAAGCGATGGAGAAACAAATCTATCCTATCCCAAAAATATGAAATGCCATTAATGCTAGAGTACAGAAGTTGAACAGCAGACGACTTTTATGTTCATTTTACTCCATTCACGAGATTACAATGTCTCGGCATATGGTCGAGACATCATGTTTTCTTTTTCGTCGTTCAATTATATCTGATGTTTTCACTCTTTTTCAGCCAGAATTATACAATGGAACTGAGCTACGACATCGATCTTTGACACTTACACTTATTTGATGGAATCGTCGTCATATGTCCAGTGAATCGAATTCTGCCAGTTCATCGCGAGATTTTCCACTGAATTGACGCCGTTCGTCTATTTTTCTCCATATTTTGGACATAAATTCTCCATTCCCTTTGTATGGGGGAAAATATGACCGGTCACCGTCTATTTATTGCAGCGGAAGTCTTCCACCCTCAACATATTCAATACTTCAAGAGAAAAAAAAACGAAAATGCAATGTACAATCCATTCCCAACAGGCATGTAAACAAACAAAAATTAAAATGAAATCAAAAGCTCTCAGAATTGATAGTTGAAGTGGTTTAGATAGTCTATTTGGTTGGACGTATAAACGCTAATAAAAATATGAAAATAATATTCCTCCTGTTATTTTATTCCCATTCATAATCACTGTATGTGAGTTGAAAAGTGCTTTCACAACAATGAAAAATCAAATAGTCTTTGAAAATCTTTATACAGATAATTCAATGCTCAACATCGATCTGATTTTCAATATGCGTTGGGCTCGGTTTCGATTTTCGTTAACAAAACCAACTTTTCAGCCAGTAGAATTTACTGGAAAATCCACTGAAATTAAGAGAAGTTCAACTATTTGTAAAAACGTCAGATTTATCGAAATGGAAAATAAGCAAAAAAACATACGTTGGTTATTTGTTTCATTGATGAAATCTATTATAAAACAACTGATATCAAAAGAAAAGAAATTTTATCAAAGTCAATCCATGTGGCACAAAACTGGTGACATCAATTACGCGGAATTATTTTGGGTTTTGAATTTATCTGTTTGTTTGCATTCTCGTAACTAAATTCTACATTGCTTCATGATAAATTTTTGAGAGCAATGCTATCAGTTTTGTGCTGGCTGTCGGTGCGAGGATTGACTTTGGTAAGTACGAACATGTTCATTTGTTTACTTATTTTTAGTTGAATTTTCTTCAAAATAACGGTTATTTTAAACTCACTATCGATCATTTTTTCTAATAAATGATTATCAAAACGATTTTTTTGCCTTTTATGGAAGTTATCGGAAGAAAATTATGTCCTTTCTACTTTCTTATTTTTCACAATGTGAGCATACTTTTTGTTTGAATCAAGTTCTGAAAATAGTTAAATTTCTATGTTTCGTATCTTGCGCACCATCTATTAGAAAGAATATGCAAAAAGCACTGTGCAAACCATTTATTGATGTGTGACCAACTTCATATGTTCTAACCACACTGCTGATGCTGTTATCAAAACAATTCGTACTAAAAACATTGAAATAGTCGCTTCCACCAACCGATTCCGGCGAAGGATAAACTCAATGTGCGTTTCTGTTTGCAGATTTAAAATAACAATGGGCATTCGCTTGAAATGAAATTCCAGTGAATTTGCACACATACATTTTTTTGTGCTTTTTTTAATGATGCAATGATGTAGCCGTCTCATCATCCGGCGATTAGGTCATCATACCGGTCTAAAATTGTTGGTTGGCCAATATGTAAGAGTCGTTTTGTGTTCTGTGGTGCATATAATGATCGTCTTACCAACAGTTCTGTAGCATAAGCACCATATAGTACAAGTCAAATCTAAAAAAAGCGTATACATCTGTACTTTTATTCGCACGATGGGCGCACTTTATTTGTCAAAGCAATATCAAATCCATTCGATATATTCCATAACCATTTACATAGAGGAAAAAAACCAGAGGCTGCATATTTGCTGCTGAGAATGCCTGAGCTGAGCTTAATTTGCTAACTCAGGCGCCTGAATCGGTATTTTAACGCAGTTACGGTACAAAATTGTCATTGCTAGCTGGCACCCACCTTATAATTATTGATAAGCAACGTGGGTGCTAGCTAGAAATGACAATTTTGCACCGTAAGTGCGTTAAAATACCGATTCAGGTGCCTGAGTTAGCAAATTCAGCTCAGCTCCGGCCTGCTCAGCAGCAAATATGCAGTCTCTGAAAGAAACAACGGACATCCAAAATCTATTTGAAATCATAATTCAACATAAACTGCAGAAATGTCGAATTTTTTCCATTTTCTCTCTCTATTGTTACTGTGGTTAAGTGATTGCCTCACTTTTTCATTCTTCCTGATAATGGTGAAACAGAGATGTTTGAGATATAAAGATTTTTTTGTTATTGTTATTTGGTTGCTGTGTCAAACGGCTAAGACATTTTTAAAAAAATTTGGAAAAAAACGGTTATTCTGATAAGAATATATTTCTGAAGCAGTAAATAGAAGAAACCGTCATGAAAATCGGTTCTAAAATAGCAAAGAAATGAAACAGTGTACGCGTAGCGTCATCTGCCATCTTTTCGGTAAACTTTGCATGAACCGAAGTGTATTTGTTAAATATGAAATGTTTCAAAACGCCATTCAGTCGTTGTTGCCGTGATTTTTTATTTGGTAAATGAAGAATAAAATAAACAATTTTAAAATAAAACAATCTATTTGTTTAGAAATTTATTATTATATCCGTCCAGTCGAATGCAGTAAAATTATTTAAATTTACTGTTTTTTCTTTCATATTTCAAATGCAAAACAATTAATGATAAGAAATTCAACTTGTTCGAACAACATATTTCGCATCTTAATGGAAGTGGATTATTTTGATTAATTATTTAATCAAAATAAAAGGGATCTCCCACAGAGAACAAAGATGTATAAATTGGCGAATCATTTAACATCGTTTTATATGAGTTTCAACATGAATCTCAGCAATTTCTAGTCAAAACAAATCTATTGCGCTCAATAAAATCATTCTTTCTTTCAATGAATTTAAATTTAAAATTTCGAGACAGTTTCCTAGCTGTGAAAGGAGTCGAATCGCTTTATGTGGTCAGAAGAATCATCCTTTCAATTATCAAAAATGTCACCTAGCATGGGACACACTCGAAAAGTGATGACCAACAGAAGGCAAAAAAAAGTTAGTTACAAGGGAGTTGACCTGTTCAGTCCAAGTCTTCAGAAAATCAACATATTGAGAATTCCTATTCCCAAATCAAAGAAAATGTGATTTTCTACCGATTTAGACACTTACATTACCTACTATCACCCATATGGTGGACCAATCAAACTGGCAGTGAAAATTTATTCTTTTATCCATACTAGGCTACATTTTTGATAATAACTCAATTTGCCACCACGAGATATCGCTCAAAATTGGCTGAGAGTCTTGTTTCATCGTCATGAAGCTGCCGTTAAATTTTCAGAACGGTTTTCTAGCTGTGAAGGGAGTTACAACGCCATATGTGATCAGAAAAGTCATTCTTTGAAAATTTCTTCGTTTGTTCCATGCTAGGTGACATTGATCGACCATATGGGTGCTAGTAGGTAATGTAAGTGTCTAAATCGGTGGAAAATCACATTTTCTTTGATTTGGGAATAGGGATTCTCAATATGTTGATTTTCTGAAGACTTGGACTGAACAGGTCAACTCCCTTGTTACTAACATTTTTTGTCTTTTATATATTGTTCCATACTAGGCTACATTTTTGATAATAACTCAATTTGCCTCCACGAGATATCGCTCAAAATTGGCTGAGAGTCTTGTTTCATCGTCATGAAGCTGCTATTAAATTTTCATATGGCGGACCAATCATGGAACACACTCGAAAAGTGATGACCAACAAAAGGCAAAAAAAAATTAGTAACAAGGGAGTTGACCTGTTCAGTACAAGTCTTCAGAAAATCAACATATTGAGAATCCCTATTCCCAAATCAAAGAAAATGTGATTTTCTACCGATTTAGACACTCACATTACCTACTAGCACCCATATGGTCGATCAATGTCACCTAGCATGGAACAAACGAAGAAATTGTCAAAGAATGACTTTTCTGACCACATATGGCGCTGTAACTCCTTTCACAGACATAAAACCGTTCTGAAAATTTAATAGCAGCTTCATGACGATGAAACAAGACTCTCAGCCAATTTTGAGCGATATCTCGTGGAGGCAAATTGAGTTATTATCAAAAATGTCACCTAGCATGGAAAAAACTCGAAAAGTGATGACCAACAAAAGGCAAAAAAAAGTTAGTAACACGGGAGTTGACCTGTTCAGTACAAGTATTCTGTCGGTTTTATTGAGTCGAATGACTTACCTCGTCATGAAAATACTGATTCAGTTTGTTGACTATATTCGGCATCGATGCAGATTTCTCAAATATATCAAAGTATTCAACAACAAAAGACAAAGTCCCGGTTCCCTTTTAACGTTGATCACATTACATTCATTCAGAATAAAATCATTAATTGTTAACTGTTGTCAACTGAAACGGTATTTCTCTGAATGTTTTGTTTACAATGCGTCAAGTAGATTTCGTTCTGATGGGATCTGTCAAAGTTAATTTTAGTGTGAATTACCGCCAAATGGAGGTCGTTTGCTACACCCCTTGTTTGCGCCAATCCTCATATTTTCAGTTTTAACAATATTAAAAAATGTCTGTAACCACACGTTCAAAAAATCAAAACCCAACTGTTGTGTGTTATTCATTACTTTATTTGAAAATAGTCCATTTAGGAAGTGCAAAGCCAAAGCCAAAATACATGTTAATTTAAGGTTTCATGTTATTTAAAATCCAGTCTAGGTACTGATCAACTCTCTAAAGGGAAAAACAAAAATTGATATATGAACTGATCGATACGAAAGTGGCGCAAAACTAGATGTAGAAGCCATTACCGTATATACTCCTGGAAATCCAGGCGTACCACAGACTCGCGGTCCAAATGATACAACTCCAACCAAATAAGAGTACGGATTCAATCGGTTAGACAAATCTTCAGC
Source organism: Sitodiplosis mosellana (assembly GCF_009176505.1). Taxonomy (NCBI): domain Eukaryota; kingdom Metazoa; phylum Arthropoda; class Insecta; order Diptera; family Cecidomyiidae; genus Sitodiplosis; species Sitodiplosis mosellana. The sequence goes on along the minus strand of NW_022601467.1, from coordinate 12,468,141 downwards.
CATCAATGGTCCGCCACTGTCACCGCTGCACGAATCCTACGTTGGGTAAGTAAACTTTGTGTTGTCATTGCAATTCAAGTACTTTTGCATCGATGCAATCATATTTGTTTCATATTTCTTTACCTTTCCTTCCTCACCACCAGCGCAGATTTGTCCTCTACCCAATGAGATGGCGGCCAACCGATATACATTATTGCATCGATTTAAATTGAAACCTTGAATTTCCAGCTTTAGTTTCACATCGCTTCGTGATGCTGCACAATCATAATTAGAGAATAAAATGATTTTCCGTGTCAATTAAACGTTTCAAAAGCAAAGAACAAACCGTTAACACATTAATTCTAAATTCAACGAACCATTTTCCGTTTTTCCAAACCCAGCCACAATAAGTGGAGCTGAGTCAAAGTTTTTGTTCTGCAAATGATTGGCAAATGGCAAACAAATCGGCCGTATCCAGTCGGTAAATTGAACGGAACGTCTCAATCGGATCAAAGCGATGTCATCGTTTTGAAGGTGTGACTCTGGTTTGTAGCTTTCGTGAACGATTGTCTCAAGTACCGGCACATCGATTGGCCGATCAGCACATTCACCCTACAAATGAACGTAACACATGTTAATTGAATTCACTTGCAGCAAAAGTAATAATGTGTACCTCTTCACAATCGATGTCTGACAGAAGATCATGTTCGCCCAATCGTACAGAAACCACTTCGAACCTATTTTTCACTAAACTTGCTCCACGTATACAGTGAGCCGCTGCGTTGAACATGCGAATGCAAAACAAAAAAAAACATAAGAAAAAGAGAGAAACATATAAATGCTGTAATAATTGTTTTAAATCATTTTAATAAGTTTCCAGACAAACCAGTCAGAACGTAGTCTTTATGTATAAGAGCGCCACCGCAATAAAAACCGCCTTGATTTCCAGCTACAAGAGAAAAATGAAACACGTTGATGTATTTCAGGTCTTTCGTTATTAGTGCAAATCTATCATATATTTACGTCTTGTGTATTTAATCAATGCCATCCTATGATTGCGATTTAAAAAAAAGGTTACGTTAAAATATTGAAGATGTTGAATGAAATTTCGTGTAGAATTGAAGTGAAATATGAACAGTGTTGTTTTAATGATATTTACCACGGGTAGTCAGTGATTGAAGCCTCCTCGCCTCCAACAAGTCGTTCTTTTAATTGTGTCCCACATTGACCTGGCGGTGGGAAATCGGATTGCTTTAAACGGGGCCGCGACACCGTCTGCGTTGCACAGCACACCTACACGACTATGCGTTAATCGGTTACCGAATAAAATATTCGCAAATCGATTTGAATATTACCAGTGGGTTTCGTCCATCGGTTCCGCATTGAGACTTTCGCAAAAATTCTCGATCATTTTCGTTGATATTTTGTTTAACAAGACCATAGAGTGCATCACATTGGCGCAGTGGAATGCAATTTCCATTCAAATTGAGTGGTGTTCGACATCGGCTTTCTGTTTGCAAATACAGATGTAATAATTTTCATTTGTATTTTAAGTATTCGCATGCAAAATCAGCACAATAATTTACAAATACGTGCATATCTATATGTGGAAATATCACCAACATCCCACTCAAATGTGCTGTACATTCATCACTCGTTATTATACAATTATCAATGCAAAAAATCTTAATGTCAACGACAGCCTTGAGATAAAATTAACAGGATTCAGTCTCGTCTTAATTTTTATTTTCATCAAGTCAAACTGCTTTGACATTGACCGGATAGAATTCGCATCAACTTTCAATCGTAAGAGAAAACCGAACGTGTGCGAGGAGAAAGTTGTCATGGTATAAATGAAGTGAAATGATATACGAAAAAAATTATTATGCTAGAGTATCAAATCGACTTAGACGATGTTTATATACAAAATCAACGAGATAGGATTTTAAATTTCGGATTTTAACCAATCCGCAACTCAATATCAACATAGTCAATAGACAATTTTTATTTTGTAAATTTGCTATCACAAATCTGATTGAACTTACGTGCACTTGTCAAATCGCCGAACAATATGAGCAAGCTACAAAACACTAGTAATGGCTTCATTCTTGTCTGCAAATTGACTGACCGCTTGATTTCATACAATACTCAATCAACAATAATAACAACAACAACAACGCAATGTTGCGTAGACCAAAAATTCGATCTGGTCACCACAAAATTCCACAGTTCACTGTAGGCACTGGATCCTGCTTTGCGATGGACGCTTTCCATTTTTCTACAGAAACCAAAACAGAAAGAAAGAAAGAAAAAAAATTGTATACATGGGTTCTATATGTGTATGTGACGTTCAAGTATTACTTTACGGCGCTAACGTGCGCGGCAGCTGTACATCTTAAAAGTCGGTGTGTGTCTTTATCATCATTACATTGACAGCAATAAAAAGAGTGAAGTGATGGCAGTTTCAAGAAATATCACAAACATGCTAATCATGTTTTTTAAGGTCCATGTATTGACACCGTTCTACACAAAGCCATTGACTTTTCATGACGTTTTTTTCTTTCTTCTTCTAGAGATATTTTTTCGTATTTTTTTTTAGTGGGAAAACCCATCACTATCGATGACACCGTCAGAACTGAATGAAGCGCAACATCAAAAATGTTCAATTCTCACAGTGCACTATCATCAATTTTAGTATTAAGCGAAGATTCTTAGACCTTGGGCGAAAGACAGAAAGAAATTTAAACTTTGACATACAATGTTCAAAAGTGGCACTTTATTTTGATAATTTTTATTTAGTAGAAAAAAAAAAGTTGTCCTAAGTTCATTTCATCTAGGTTTGAGTTGAAACGTTCGAGTCACATAATAAAATGCAGGGAATTAATAAATTTTGCAGGGTTCGATCCTCTGAGTGCAGTTGTTATCGATTTTTATGCTCGCATATGCGACAATATCCAATCGGTGTACTGATCAACTCTCTGTTGAAATGAACAAAAATAAACAGAAATATTTCAAATTAAGTAATGGTTGCGAGAGCTGTGATTTAAGCGAGAAAAATAAAATGACTTAAAAAGTTTCAAACGTACGGTGTAAACGCCCGGCCATCCTTCAAGACCACATGGTGACGGTCCAAATGAAACCACTGCAGCCAAGTAGTAATACGTATGGTATGGATCTGCTGCGTGTTTTGTCATCAAAGGTCCTCCAGAGTCGCCTATTTTTGGATTAAAACACATTAATTGAGATACGAAAATTTATTGGCATTTTAATTACGCACCTCGACATGAATCTTTTCCCAATACACCTCCAGCACACAATTGCTTGTTGGTCAAAACGACATTTTGTTGACGATACACATTGTTACATTGTTTGATTGGAACACCATCAACTTCGACCTTCAATTTAATATTACTGTTGGAAGAGTTCTCAGTTTTACCCCATCCAGCCACAATTAGTGGCTCACCATCATAGCTTTTGCCAGCAACATTTGATGTAACTGGAAGGCAAATAGGTTTGACCCATTCAGTAAATGTAATCGACCGTCCCAAACGAAGTAGTGCAATGTCGTTCTCCTGTGCCCGTGAGTTGGGATTATAGTTTTCATGTGGGATACGTTCTACCACTGGAATATCAAGGACTGGATCTGAGCAATTGCCATCGTCACAATCTCGGTCTTCTTTCAAATCCCATTCACCAAGTCGAACACCTTTGAATTAGAACAAAGATAATACGTTACACATTACAACAAAATTATCATTCATTCATTCATTCAATGTTTTCGTTTCAATTTCAGTTCATTTCAAACCTGATAACGTCCATCTGAGTTGAGTTAAATCTTTGCCATTGACACAATGTGATGCTAAATTTGATAAATAGAATGAATTATTTTATAAAATTGTTTGCAAACACGGTTCAGTCTGTGTATCTACCTGTCAAAACATAGTCTTTATTGATGAGAACACCACCACAGTGGAAGCCTTTGTTGCCATTCGCTAAAAGTGTGATAAGAATTTTTTTTCGGAATTTTAGTGAATCTATTGCATTCAAATGGCTTGGGAGTCATTTTTCATAATTTCATGATATCTCGAAAAAGGATGAATTCTATTACGTTTTGAGTATTCGATCAGGACCTAAATGAAAAACGAAACGTTCATGTTATCAAAATTCTGCTTTCAATATTGAATATACAGAAATTCTGAATAAAATTTTTACTTACCATCCAGGGATAATCAGTTATTCTAGTTTCTTCACCACCAATGATACGATCGTCCAATGAACTGCCGCAAGTGCCGGGTGGCGGCAAATCATTGACACTCAATCCAGGACCGCCTTGTACGGGGCGAGGAGTATTAACAAATGGTGGCTGGGTTGGTGGTGGTTGCTGTGGACCGCTATTTGGTGGACAGCAAACCTAATTGAAAACCAACGAAATGTGTCATGTTATTGAAATTCCGGTTTTTATGTTGAAATCCAATGGAAATTCTGAAATTGCTACATTACCCAAGGGTATCCATTGTAAGCGCATTGGCTATTGCGTAGAAAATTTCGTTCGGCAATCGAAAGGTTTGGTTTTCGGATCAAATTATAAAGACTAGCACATTGACGTAAATCGACACAGAAGCCGCGTCTTTGATCCGGCGTTAGACACTGAAATTCTAATTGTGGGAAAATCCAGATTAATTATACGTTTAAATTTGTGTACAATATGAAAAATGTGATTATCAATGTGAACTGTTTTCCAGGAGAACGCGCTCATTTGTTCGCTGTTTTTTTTTTTTGGTTTGTTTGTTCATAAGTCGAATGCAAATACTCGAAGAAAAAAAAACATGTTTTTTTTATAAATATATAAGTGTATGTCAATTGATTCGACCACTATCACATTGACCGAAGAGAAGACACGTCGCGAAGATGTCTTGCAAGTGTGATTTATGAATATGTCAAAAAGAGACGAACCGATTTCGATTCCAGGCGAGTACATTATCTCAACTCAATCTATTTTGAATGTTGTTTTGGAACATTTCATTCGTTTGCCAAACGTTAATAATCGAAATGTTCAACGCAAAAAAAATGTAAAACTGGAAATAATTTCATAAGAAGATCGTGTATGAAGTGGCGATTTTTTGTTTTCGTCCATTCCGAGAAATTTCTCTTATTATCGATCAAAAGACTTGCTTGCGAAAATGAGAACGGCAACCGATTGAAAATACGCATATACATATTTGAATTGCAAACACACAAATAGGTGAACATTGTTTTGGTGGTGTTTTACCGGTTTTACACAACAGACGATGCAACAACAATAACAACAACAACAACAACAATGACTCCACTCAGATTATTCTTTCATTTTAGATATTTTATTAACTGTTGTTGTTCTTCTGTGTTGCAAAAATAGTTTGCTTATGAACTGATCGTCGGGAATTGTTGAAAAGACGAGAGAAGAAAAGAAGAAAAAAAACGAACAAATCGTTGGGAAAAATAACTATTCCAATGAGTCGATTCATTACGCTCTTGCTTATTATTCAGTTTGTTTCATATGTCAAGGGCAACTAATGATTGTCTAATCGTTTATCATAGTGTCGATGGCACCAAATGTGGTCTGTGTATTACTTGAAATGTTCATTATCAACCCCAACGAGTAATTAACAAGCTCATGATTCAGACAGTTGACAACATTTATATGATACACAAAATTTACATTTAACACTTTTGACGTTTGCACATTTGCTGATGTTTTATGTGATTCAATCTGTTCTTTGTTTCATTTAATTTTATTCTGTTAATCGTCCCAACATCATATATCACACATAACATTCACTTTATTCACAATTTTTTTTAAATAAAATTTAATACACTTTTATATTACTTACGTGCATTTGCTAAACTAATATAGCACACTAGTAAGAATAACAATTGAATGTAATTCTGCATTGTTTTTTTTCGAATTTTTTTCTTTCTTTTGAAAAAAATTGATTCGTTTCGAACTGAACACTCAGCTTGAGTTCGTATCAATCACTGTGTGACCGTAAATGCACCAAATTTTCGGAACTTAACAAAAGAGAGAGAGAGAGAGAGAGAGAGAGAGAACAAAAATAAAAAGAAGAAGATAGAAAAGAGCGGTTAACGAATTTCCAACGCATAAACACATGCAATCACAATGTGTACTAGAATGCTTGATACGTAGACGGAAAGTACCGAAATGATACGTTTGAGATGAGAATTTTGCAATTGATTATAGAGAAGATGCGCGATGATGATATTGTTGTCGTTATTTTTTTTTATTTCCAGTTAAATAGTTTGATCTTTGTTTAATTTCAATGTATATACGGTGTATTGCTGTCGCTATCACTATCGCTTACACTGTAGGCTATCGCCTGTTTAACGGGGTATAACTTGCACGATTGTTGTCGTTGCCGTCGGTGTCGTCGATGTTCGTTCCGTTTGATCTTAACGATTCCGTATTTTGAATCGAACTATATGTTAAATCTAACTCAAAATGTTGTCCAGTGTATAATCATTGTGCTGAAGATACACAAACTTCTGTGTGTGATATTTTATTTCTTACAATTTGTGTTGTGCTTTTTTTTTCTTTCTTCTTCAACACATTTTTGTTCATTCAGTTTTATTTGAGTGTTGAATCTGGTTGTTTACTGTATATAACATATGTATATTTTCGTGTCTCACATTGAGGCTGTTGTGGAAGTTGCGTGTAGAGCGGTGTGGCTCGGCCGCACATATTGACATTAGTGTAGTTGGTGTGCGTTATGTGTACATAGAATTCGCATTGATTTGGTGTGCTCTGGTTGTGTGAGTGTTATTTGGTTGGAATATATGGTTTTTGTTCGGTTATAGCCATATAACCGTGGCTGCTGCGACCCAACATCCGTGTATACTGGTCTGCTTGTGTATTGTTGTCGTTGCCGTCGTTGACGTCGTAATCGTTGCTCTTGTTGTTGTTGTTGTTGGCAACTTTTTATTTCGTAAGCTATTTATTTTTTTTTCCTCTACTCTCTCGCCATAACACATCGCTATCAAAAGCCAAAGGTAACTCGATCGAATACACACAAAACCTGGCATTGGACTTTTGCGGCCAGAATTTCATTTCGAACTTCAAGTTACACGCATACATACGTCACTCGTATCGATATAGATGTGCTGTTTGTTATTTTTATAATCTCGTTCAAGGTCCGACTAAAAAATCTCATCATTAGAACATATCACAACCGAATGGTTTCAGGTTATCACACACTATGTACACATATACACATACACATGATTTATATATCAAGCACCGAGAACCATCATCTTAATTCCTAGCTCCGTTCGAATTTGTTCATGTCCATCAAAGCATCAGAATATGCTCATTTCATTTTTACTTCTTTTGCATAAGATTATACATGTTAGACGAATATTAATTTTGTGAGAGTTTTACACAGATTTTTTTTTTTCTCTCGTAAAACGTGTAAAAACAGTCAGGCTGGCCATGGTGTGCAGATGTATGGATCGATGTTTGGAGCCACACATGAAATCAATTTCAACGCAAAACAGACGAGATGATGATACATAGTCGCATGATTGGGGGATTTACCGCACCAACAATTAAATGTGTCATATCGTCTGTGTTTTTACTATTCCTTTACATTCCGGTTTATTCTTTTCGAATTCAACAGCGTGAATAAAGATGTAACCACCAGCGTCTGCAAAGTATTACATGCAGTCAGGTTATTTTTTTGTTGACCGCCAAGTACATTGTGCTTTCCGCAAGGCAAATGTGAAAAACCATTTCTCGTTTGAACAGACCGCACAATAGTTGTGATAAAACACGCGATCTCGGTTCTTTGCCCATTTCATTGATGCAAAATCCATATAAAAATCGTGTACACTTCTAGTGGTATCGCATTCAATTGCACCAATTACAATGTATATTATTAAATTGTCAGCTAATAATCTTTACACGCTGGCATTAGATTTAGTTTTCCAATAAAATACTCTAATTTCGTTATAATTAAATAGTCTTCTGAACAATTTATTTCCAACAGAAATACTTTTTATGCACCAATTACATCCAAGATGAAGCTCATGAAAGTTGTCAATCTTGTGTAAACAGCGGGTGCAACACCACAATCTGTCAGTCCAAAAGAAACAATTCCGGCTTGATAGTATCTCGGACCAGAATCACTATTCGAAATTTGCATCCTGCAAAATGAGTACAGAAAAAAACAAATTCAATCATTTGTTCATTGACCAAAATCATGAAGACACTTCATGCTCACAATGGACCGCCACTGTCTCCTCCACATGTATCTGAACGAGACCACGAAAGAGTAAGGATTATTTGAAGTAAATAGAAGAATAATTGATCGGAATAATAATAATTTGAGACGTCTAGATACCTTCATATCTATCTACACTGCCGGCACAAATCTGCTTAGTACCATTAACAATCAAATCAAAGTACATACGGCATACATCCATGTCCAGAATTGGCAACTGTTTGCAATTATTTATTCAGAATGTGATGTGTAAAAAACTGAAAAGTGATTTCGTTATAAATTCTACCTGTACATAGTTCAACACCGATTGCAGTGTTAATTCGTCCTCTGGCCTGGCCATACCCCATCCAGCTAATATAGATTTATTATGGAAAATTTGAGTGAATCCATTGAAAACGTAAACATTCGCGGTTAATTTACCTACTTCGGCTGTTGTGTCGAATTGTTCATTTCCCGTTGGCAAACAAATTGGTATGACCCATCCTTAATACGAGAAGAAAAACAAAACTCGAATGTAATTTTAACTGAAATGATCGTCTGCTATTCTTCGGAATGAAATTCGGTTACCATTCAATTTTACCGGATGTTCTAATTTTATTACACTAATGTCATTCCAAAGCTGATCTAATTGAAAAAGTTTGTGCGTAAATATATGGGCGGGTTTGATACGTTGTACTGGTGCGGCACAATTTCCGGCTGTGTCACAATCAGGATCCGTTTTTGTATTATATTCGCCCAAGACAGCATGATCGCTTCGGGGAAAATTGGATTTTCCAAAGAAAAATAATCAATTTCAAGTTCACCTTCATCTAAATCCTATAATTGGAGCAAAAGTGGTGCATTCTATTTACTCACAGTACAGTAATGGGATTTGCATTACAATGAGCCGCCGAAAGCACATAAGACGAGGCTATCAATGATCCACCACAATCAGGCGATATATATTCAGGACCTTAAATTCAAAATGAATGATTGGATTTATACACATTAACCGTTTGCGGAAATGTGCCATATAAAACCATTACCATTTTTAGGCTTATGCTTATATATTAGTAGAACTAGCCATGGATATTGTCCGAGATTGGCAAATTTGCCACCGATAATGCGATCCTGTGATAATTCACCGCAAATTTCGTCCATGTCTTTTGGCCAGTTTTTGTGAAGTCGAAAATCTGTATACCCTTCGATGGCCAAGGTACAGCAAAAATAATAAAGAACTATGTATTTGAACATTTTCCACGAAAGAAAATCACACCACAGATGTTTCGACTTCAAATACCCAACAGAATTTGCCTTTTTCTCTATAGGCAAATGTAAATCATATGTTCGTGGTTTCTTTTTATAATGAGGCCGATCCGATTTTAATATCACAAATCGAATTTGTTTCATAGGAAATGAATTTTATTTACAAAAAAAAAATCTATCACGCTCGCAATAAATATTATAACGACATCATTATACTTACTAAAAAAATGGAAGTTTTTAGAGAGCAAATTACAAACAGAAAATACAATCTCAAATTGATTTCGCAGCAATTAGTCATGGAATATCTTAACACATACACACCCAAAAATTGCCGTATAAAAAAAATGTTCGTAGCAAAAATGGAATGAATGTGGTGTGATGAAATGAATATTTTTTTCTCTGAACTTAATTAGAAACTTAGCCTAAAAGTTGTGACGCGTACACTGTGTGTTATCAATCGATGATACACAAAACAGTGCCAAAACTTAAATATATTTGCCAATTCATTTTGACAATTGTTTTTCGTGAGTTGAAATGTGTTGAGGTGATTTGTGTCTATCCAGTATATTTACATGCGATTCTGCCATGTGATGTGTGGCTCATAGGCAACACACAATTTGTAACACTTAAACGTTAAGCAAGTAAGACGAATCACAGCTGTATATTATTCAAAATCCAGTCCAAATGCGATGAAGTACGCGAATAAACGCCAGGGAACTGGGAAACTCCACATGTTCGTGGGCCGAATGACACCAATCCAACTAGCACATAACGACCAGTTCGAACATCTTCTCGCATCATGGGTCCACCGGAGTCGCCTGGAATTAAATTTAAAAAAATATATTATTCCGTTTGCTTCAAAAACACTTCTGAATGTAATACCTTGGCATGCGTCACGATTGGCCGTTCCTTGAGCACATAATTGGCTTTCGTTAATTATGATCGGTGTACGCGAATTGGCGCTAAATCGAGCGTACGAATCTGCGCATGATCGTGTGTCAACAATTGGCAATTGCAAATACTGCAGCATTGGACTGGATGTGGCACCGCCTGAAATTTATAAATCAGGTATTTGAATTCACTTTTCCCATAATAAAAAAAAAGCGTGACGATTATTCACACGAATGCTTTTTCACAAATGGTCTATCGAAATATTGATTTGAACCAATTCAATTCAAAACAGAAAAAAAACTGCATTAAATATGCAACAAACCTAATGTCGAAATTCCCCATCCTGCAACGATGCCCGTTTTCTGATTTAAATTTTTGTCCGTTGATTCATAACTTCCCAATGGCAAACACAATGGACTGACAAAAGCTGCAAATGTTCAAATTTAATAATAACATTTATTGAATAGTTATAAATAGATTCTCAAACGGGATTTGATGCATACTTGAATTTGTTGTTTGACGTAAGCGAATCAACGCTATGTCGTTTGCGTATTTAGGCATATCATAGTTTGTGTGATGCACAATTGATTCGATTTCATAGTCTTGTGGTTCGGTGCATAAATCGCGGTTATTATCACATAAATTATTTCTCGAATCCAATTCACCCAGCCTCACAAACACCCTAGAAATTGAATCGATCAATTTGATTAATTTGATTATTTGGTTAGCAATAGTATAAAACATGAACATTTTTCGAACGCCAAGATCACAACACAACAAATTGGAAATAAATTCAAGCAATATACGTACAATTCGAGATCGTCCACTAGGTTAGTCACACAATGAGCAGCCGTTAAAACATATTTGTTGCTTATTACGGAACCTGAACATCGATATGAAACCAGTTGTGATGCTAGAATAAAACCGAAAACAAAAATAATCAGCAATTTTATTTGCGATTCCTTTGCGATTTATTCATAAAAAACGACAGTTACTTCGATTGCGGTAAGCGAGTCGAGCCATCCTGCGGGAGAGAGAAAGAGAGAACAAAAGAAATTGAATCGAATTCAGTGGATAAGCATGTGACAATTTTTTTTATACACATTTAAAGCGATAAATTACCATGGAAACTGGCCAGGCACGGCGTCATCACCGCCAATAATACGGGAATTTATTGAAATGCCACAATTTTCCGCATTGATCATGTTCAATTTTTCCAATGGATATTTCGCGACTCGCGATGGAAACGTTGGCACTTGACCGCTCGGAATTGGTGAATCAGGGAATATAAAGCCGGAATCATTGTCAACACTGTTCAAATCAAAGTCACTAGGCTCACTGGATATGTGATGGAAATTCTTGATTGGCTTTACGTGTTGAAAGTTTGGCGGGATGTGAAAATCGGGAGAGAAACTTGGTGGACTATAAAATAGACACATGAGTGAGAATTGCAACTAAAAACGAAGAAGAAGAAGAAAAACGAAGAATTTACCAATTGCGAAATGTGCGCGGATCCTCAAAGTCGAAAAAGTGATATTTTTTCGTTTTACGCGTATAGAAATTCTTATCAGGCTTTCGGCGTGTGTTTAAATCATTTGGCCGTGATGGAATATTTTGATGACCCGAATTGTTGATATCGGAATTAAAACGATTGTAGAGATTTGTTGGTTTTGTTTTCATTGCTTTCGTTTGGCTAACATCCCAAATCCAAGGCTTTTCAGTTGTTACTTCACGAAAACTTCGTGGTAAAACTTCTGCCGATGGACAACACACCAGCGGATCAATGCCAGCAAAACCGCAAGCTTTCTTTCGTATGTCCTTCATAAGGTTCGAAGACAGTGGTTTTGGTGCCGCATGCAATCGCATCGTAATCGTTGTACATTCTTTCAATTTAATACAGTTACATTGTGATGATGGTTGAAATGTCGGAAGTTTAAAGTGATTCAGATCGGACTGCTCGTCTGCATCAAAATAGTATGGTGTGTCATCGTAATAATAATCGGGACCCCATGGATACGCACTCGACACTGTCAAATTAAAAGGAATTCATTAATAAAGATATGCATTTTCATTTGTAATACCGTGACTCATCGTGGAATCAAACCCAACATTGGAATTTACGGTAAAAATTCTAATCACTTTATTCGGAATCACATGAATAAATTCGATAAAATTCAGATTAGACGAAACACTGTAATGCCTATGGCGTGTGTATCCAAAATTGATTTGACTCAGCGCACAAACATGTTTTGCCAAACGAACGAACGATCGATTTGTTTGTTATTCTTTCGTTTGTTGTTGTTATTCTTGTGTTGTTGATCTGTCTTTCTGAAAATCCCCCCGAATAATCTCAAACTTACCGGTCAAGGCGAGGACAAGAAGACAAACGCAAACCATATGATCAAACTTTAATGTATACATCGTAGAGATTCAGCTATAATTTTCGTTGAAAATTTTCACTGTCTATTTTCCCTGTTCACTTTTCAAAATCCAAACACTTTTCTTCTTCCGATCAGTTTGTTTTTTTTTTAGATTGTATCTCGTGCACGACTTAAACACATAACTTTGTTCTATGGAAAGTTTAAACTTCAATGAGCAAAATAGTAACTCATACGTTCGAATATGATGCAAAAACAAAGGTCACCAATTCAACGATAACATTTAGCTAAATGAAAAGTCTATGTCTTTTTAATTGACGCTCGAAAATAAGTAGCTTAATTAGAACGCAATCGCACATTAACATTAAAACCATCAACGCTTTCGATTTTTCAAAGACATTTAGTCCAATGTATGTGTGTGTGTGTGTGTGTGTGTGTTTATGAAATGCTCAATAAAAGTGCAGCTTTATTATTCAAAATGATATTGTTGTGATCACTTCATTAATAACGAATGTAAATCATAAAATGCAATTGACGCTTGGCCGCACACTGTCTGTTGTTTTCGGTGTTGGAATCCAATTAAAAATTGGTGCGCGATCTGTTGCTGTTTCTGTGGTTGATTTTTTGTTTTATAAGCTTCTTGGTCTCTCTTGGACTTCTTTACCGGGCGCGTGATGAGTTCAAACTGTTTTCAATTTATAAAGTGCTTCAGGTCCATATTGAGCGTGTGTGGATCCAGTGGCGTTGACTCGCTCGCCTTTTTTTTCTCTGTGATGCGCAATCCACTTTAATACTATATCACTGTTGTGTATTTGTTGTCGTTTATGTTGCTTATGGTTTTTCCTTCTTGTCTTGTCTCTTGTTGCGGCGCATGTTGCTTTCCCATTTCAAGTGGTCGTTCGTGTGACACTGTGTATTGTTGTGTTTTTCCATCTCTCTCTCTCTCTCTCTCATTCGTTTTGCCTAACGAACACAATTTGTTTTGTTTGTGGTAGCAACTACTCCATTATTTTTCGGCCAATCATTTAGATCGATCTGTATACACAAACAAATGACTGTCTTGGCACATATCCTGTGTGATTTCGGGGGTTTACTTAGGTTATTTTCATGTCAACGTATTAATTATTGCATTTATAAATAAATTGGCATCTTTGAACATCCGAAATCGTTACGAAAAATGCAATTTAATTCATTTAAAAATGTCATAAATGAAAAGATTTTAGCATGTAATCCAGAGACGCAAGGAGCGATTTTAGCATGTAATCCAGTAGTTCAGTTGTATTCAGCGTTAATGTTATGCTCATTTTCGAACTATCATTGTACTTATTAGCGTACGGTGTGTATCTATTCTTCTACGCTCTCGCTTTGATTGACGAGATACACCAAGAACTGGTTGCAACCACATCATTAACATTTAAAAAATGAGCAAAAAAAACAAACGAACGCGTCTTTTAAAAAACGGTTTCACACTTATTTTGTTTCATATTATAAACCGATTTTTCAGTTTCGCTGTTCGAACTGGCACACAAATCGTTTCCACTTATTATTGTAAACAAAAGCATGGCATGTTCAAAACTGCGTATTAATTTGTGTGTATCGCAAAATGATGCAGCGGTTTTGAAGTGTGTGCAAAACTATTTGCCGGTTGTATCAAGTGGAAATGTGAATGCTCGCCATAGTTGATTCATTCTGTAGTGTGATGTTTGTGTTTTTTTTTTGTGTGATGTTGTTTTTCATGCCAACTGAACTGCGGTAATTGAAGACAAGCGAAATAAAATGCGTGCACTGATCGAAAGGATCAGATCATTGAACGCGCGCAAACCATTTTATGTGAGATGGAAAAAGAGAGGAAAAACGACATGGGTGTGTGTGTGTGTGTATGTGTTTTTTAAATTGAATGTTTATAGGTTTTTGTATCAGTAATGCATTAAGTGAACACTCGCAACGAATCATCGTGTTGCGATTGTAATCGCATTGCGCATATTATTACCTATTTTAATTTGATTTTTTCCCCTCTTCTCGGTCCATTGTACGAAATTAAATTAATTTCAGAACGATGACATTCCAATGAATCTTCCTGAGCCGAATGTGTTTTTTTCTGTCTAGCGAATCGGAAATGATTATTTTCGATCGAATCGATCCCAGTAAAAATTCCAACATATTTAGTTGAATGAATCATTCACCACGATTGACCAAATCCATTTCGAAATAAATTAGAAATTCATTGAACTGCGATCGATTTCATTAAAAATTGGCCGCATCCGAGAAATTTCAATGATTAATCAAATTTTTGGTAATTTTCAACTAAAGAGCGAGAAAAACGCTGATTGATTAGCATGGACGTCAGCTAACCAATTTGACGCAGGTCGATACGCAGCAGAAACGATAATCCCATTTAAAATACATGTCATTTGTTTGACTATAAAAATAGCCGCATAGTTCATTGTTCTCTCGAAATGACTTTTGGTAAAAGTTGAAGTGGTGTCGAAAAATTTATTGTTGGTCAAAACTGTACGTCGGTCTTAATCTCTAGCCACTAATAGACCAAATGCTCTGAATGGCATTTTCTTAAGCATTTGAGCTCAAGAATGTCTCAACTGTACGAGGTTTCGTTCTGAATAGGATGCTAAATTTAAAACGCACAAAATGCACAAGACTTAGATTAGACAAATTAACATCAACGATCATTCATCATGATTTTCATCAAATGGTAAACATGGTTTGTCTCTTTGCTATTCAAAATAGACCAATGGTGTTTCAACGTTGTTAGCGAACAAGTTTTTTTTTGTTCGAAATTTAAAAATAAAAAAAGAGCTGTAAATATATACACAGTTTGATTGCCAGGGATATGCTATGACAATGGTCACATTTAGTTCCATTCTTTCAATATCGCTCGATGAGGTAGTCGTTGCGAATAATTGTCGTTTGTTTTCTCCTTTTGAGTTTAAAAATAGCCACCGCTTTGACCACAACTTATGACGCAAAGACCGTGTTGGTGAAATTATTGTGATTAGATCGTATACATTTTTTTTTCCATTGTGCCGTTTTCTTGCACAGAGGCCTGCTTTACGGCAATCTTCATTTGAAGCTAAACCAGAATGAATGTTAAAAGTTGAAGAAGAAGAAGAAGTAAAAGAGATTCGCTGCACATTTGTTTGGCTGGCTCCTATTTCTCTTTGACGTCATCACCATATCGCAACAACAACAAACCGTTTGCACATCAAACACATTTTAGATTGAGCAACCCAATTAGCATATATTTAGAAATGGAGTTTCTTGTACTCATTTAAAATAGATCTCATGGAAATTTACTTTGTAACGCATAAAATTTGGTTTAATCACATCGAATAACTTTCATTCTGATAACAAACAAAAAATTCTTCAGCTCAAAGGTTGAATTCTAGATGTTGCGGCCGTTCGATTTCAATTTTGTTATTTCCTTTGATAGAAATTTGGCATTTTTTTTTTCGTTTTGTGGTTAATTTATTTTTACTTTTATTCTTTTTATTCTAATTTATTTTTTGCCGTCTTCATCGGCAAATTCCATACCGTTGATCGGTAATCGATTACTGTCATGCAATCCATGATGATGAAACAGAGACATTTAACTTTTTATCAACAGGTTCACCTATTAACTTAGAATTACAAAAAAGAGAAAACGCTTCGAAAGAACTTTGACCACCAGTTGCCAAGTAGATAGAAAGTATTAGCCGTTTGTCACTAATTTACGATGTTTATTCAAAAAACAGAACGGTGAAGAACACCTAAACTAATAACTTCTTATGCCAATCTAAATATAAAATGATCCCGACGACAATGACAAATTTCATCCAAGCTTTAGCTTAGCGTTGGGGATTTTTCTTACCTTAATTGTTGACTTACCTTAATCGTTGAATTCTTGTCTTCATAAAGAAATTATTGACTTGTACATAAGTTCCCCTCTTCATACAAAGGGGAAACACAGTAGCAAAGTAACCAGACAACATGTGACGATTGCATAACTTTGGGATTATTTTAACGGTTTTTTTCTTTTTCAATTTGAAACATAAAAAATGAGAGAAACACACGATTGAATTGATTTATTATAAAATCTGATTAAAAATTTATATTTATTTATTTTTAAAAAAATGTTTATATTCCAATAGTACAGTAAAACTATTTTGATTATATATTCAATAAATTGTGCGGATTTTTCATTCTTTTAAATGGTATCTAGACAATTTCGTATCTCAAGAGAGAAAAAAAGAGTAGTATAACTAAATACTAAGAGAAAAAAAACTCGTGAATAATAAATACAGAATAAATTAAGGAAAAAAAACCGAGTTGTTGATAAGTTGTTCCTGTTTCTGTTGCTATTGGCTTTGCTATGTGTTTTTAGTTTGTTTGTTTGTGTTTCTAATTGTTTGACGATTTGAAAACTGGGAAAAGCATGTTGCTATTACCATTTTTGGCACATTACAAACTGCATGAAAATCTAACGTTCATCTGGTATTCCGTAGTTGTGTTTCAGTAAAATGAAGAAGAAACTATATAAAAAAAAAAATAGAGGTGTGAACGGAACATTTGTCACGCGAACGCATTCCATTAGAAAAAAAAGTCGACGCAAAATGAATGAGTTTCATGAGTGGGTGACTTTTCCAAACACCAAAGGTGTTAATATTATGGATTATACGCCGATTTCGATATTCTATACCGACTCTACTATCTACGTGCTCAAGATAATTGTTTATTGGTGTGCGGTTTACAGAGGTGAACTTGCGTTGGATATTTCTGAGTTATACGGAGAAAGATATGTCTTCGGATTCAACCGAATGAATCGAAATGAATAGAAATAATCTGTGCTTGCACGAGTCTCTCTATCTTTCTCTCTTCGTTGGCTTTTTAAATGACGAAACTGTTGTTCGAAGTAGAAAATATGCATATTGAAGAGGATTTCACATGCCATCTGCATAACAATTGAGAGAAAGAAAGAAAAATGTAACAATGACGTTGAAGACAGGTCGCTTTGCACACAGCATTCGCTGCATGCGCGCGTGTGCCTTCGATTGAATTTGTATATGCATGGTTTTGTTTAATCGTTTGCCCCAAAAAGAAAGTAGATTAAACAAAATGTTGTGAGCGAAAAAAAAAAATTAATATTTCAAGAGAAAAAAAACGAAGCGTGTGCTCATCTTGTAATGAGTGCAGGTGCAAGTGCAGCACTTTCCTCTTAATTATTCCTATATTTGATTTGAGACGGCATTGCATTTTATGTGTTTTCTATTTTTCTTTTCTTTCTATCGCTTCGTATGATTTTTTTTCCCTTCTTCTTCTTCTACTTATTTTTTTCTCTCCTAAATTGCATGGCGTATGTAAATTATTTTCGGTAAATTAATTACCATTACTAGATTTATCTTGCATGCATATAACGTAATAATGAGCTTGTTTGCTTAGTTCCGAAACGTTAATTACGATATCGTGTGGCATTTTAAAAACTATTGCGATAAGTATAAAGAAAAATTTAATATTGGAATGACGATTGGAAGTTACTTTGACGGCATGCGTTAGCTCATTCTCTCTGTCTTTCATCTCTTTCTCCCTTACTCAACATCATTTTGTTGCTTCAACAAAGAAATAGAATTTTTTTTTTTCAATGATTGAATGGACATTTCACGTGATGCTCTCACTCGATGAGTTGTTTTGTAGGCCGGGGCGCACTTAGGCGACAATCGCTTCATTTTGTAGCTCAGCAATTGGCGGTGCTTGATCGGTTGGTGTTGATGAGCCCGATGTACCGTTGCCATTTGAATAACCATTCAAAATTTCTTGATTCAATTTTTCACCGAAACTGCCATCAATTTCGCAAATTTTCTCCTTCAACTTGATTTTGTTGTCTTCCGGCCACTTTGCACTCCATTCTTTGAACAATTTCACCTGAAACCAGATTGAATCATAATTAGATTGGTCAATACCATTTGAGACACTTGATCGATCATTATAATGATCGTTAAAAATTGTATGAAAATTGTGTGAACAACTTTATATAGAATAAACTTACACGACATTGGAACAGGCTCATGGGTTTTTCTTCAAATGATGCGGCCGATAAACTGTTGACCACACCGTTCATGTGCAGTGCTCCTCGATCTTTTGTCAAATATTCGACAACAATGGGCAGAAAATCCTCTCGTTGCAATTCACTCCACTCGTTGAACCATTGTATTATGTATCGTAGTTCACCGTCAACACTCAAATTATTACCAGACATTTTGACACTGTGTTGTCTCTGCTTTTTTTTTATTCACTGAAAATTGAATCGGTGCTTCGTCTAACGACGTCAACTAGAATCGATTGTCTGAATCGCTACTGGCTTATACGATGTATTGAGTTATGTGATGATGTGTAGCTAGCCAGTAAACCGTTTATTTTTCGAATGTACTATTAAGAAAAGAAATGAACAAAAAAAATCCGGAGTGATAAAATATATACGCAGACCGCGAGCAAACACACAGTCACACACAGAATTCCAAATAGTTTAAGCAAATTTGTTGCCACACAAAGACGACGACGATTTGGAAAAGAAACCGTACAATTATTTGTTCGAACACGATATGCACAACGAATTAGTTTCACCGATATATATCTTTCACTCTGCTCCGATTTCTTGGCTTGTTAACCGAAAAAGAAAAACTATCTGTCGCGTTGATTTGGTTCAAGTTAAATAAATGTCTCTGGTATTGTCATTCGATTCGGCAAAATTGGAATTGGCTTCTTCGGTGTCAATTTTGCCTTAGTTCTGTTCACATTGCTTCACTTTTTTCTCGTTCTTTCTGTCGTCGTCCTCTTCTTCTTCTTTTTCACGTTAAACTTTCAATGAACAGAAGAAGAAGAAAAAATCGCACACCGTTTGGAATGCTCTGCGTTTAAAATGCAAAATTGATAATGCCTGAGCCCGAATAAAAGACAATCAAATCAATGACGACACACTAATAACGGACCATTTCTTCTTGTTCGGTTGTTTATATGTCTTTCTCTGTTTGTGTATAAATTGTTTCTTTTGTTTATTTCTGTTCGCTGCTATTTCTTCTTTCTTCGTTGCTCGGTCGTTTTTCTCTCTCTCTCTCTCTCTATCTCTCTCTCTGTGTATTTTTTCACGTTCGTAGAAGTAGCACTTGGTGTAATAACAAGCCAACTTATTTATTTTAATATAAATTCACGTTTGCCACTCCAAACCCAAACGAAAACAACAACAATGAAGTCGTGTAAAAATAGTGAAGATTGTATACAAATTTTGGCCTTTATTTCATTCTATCCGCTTGATTTCGTTAGATTGGACAAAGCGCGTATGGTTCGTTTGTGCATAGGAGACAGAGAAAGACAGTGTGAAAGATCCATGCCGTTTGTACACTGTGTGTTCACAAGCGTATGCATCGCAGTGTATGTGCGTGTGTACGTGTGTTTGTGTGCGTAAAATACCGATTCGGGCATGAGCTGATGTCGTTCTCTTTCGTGCGACAGCTTGAACCAAACAGATGTGTGATTTATGAACACATATATTCATCTCGTTCCGGTCGATTGGATTTTTTCGTTTAGTTTTTATGTGTGCACACCACACACACATACACACGTATCGTCGTTTAACGTTTGACTTTGTTGTGTTCGTCGTTTCATCCATCTAAAAGTTTCAACAGTAAAATTCAATGAGACACCGCATTTATTTGGGACTAGCCTAACACATAATGCAATGGCGCGTCGTTCGAAATGTTCATGGTAGAAATGCAATTTTATTCAAATTTTGACCACAAAATAATGTTGACCTTGAATTTCACCACCATGAAGATGATGCAATTCCAATATAGTTTATCTGCCGTTGTTACATGATAAACGGAATCCTTTTGCTCGCGTGTTTCATATCAGCGCTCGTGAGTATATTATAATCAACACACTGTGAGTTTGTCATTTGTCGACGATAACAGTGATCATTTCTCATTAGATCTGCCAAAAAGAAATTCAGTTCAGTCATCCACAAGATGAGCGCGATAACACATATTTTGTACGGTGGATACGAAGGTCCGGTCGAAGAAATTTGTTTAAATGCTCAATCACTGGGTGAAGCTCTGCTGAATAAATTACGTGCATCTGGACATCGAATTGTATTGGTAAATTTTTTGTGTACATCATTTGCTCATCACAAACGTCATGGAAAATAACAAAAATTAATCATTCGCTCACCCGAAAAAAAAAAATGTGTACCATTGAATAATGTTGCAGGTGGATGGAATCAGTGGTGAAGAGATCAGCGCGCATACGTTATTAACAAAAGCAATATGCGTAGCACGGTATTTAAAAGACAAATTTGACATCAAATCCGGTGATGTTATTTCAATTTGCAGTGAAAACCGGATTGAATTTGCCATTACCATACACGCAACGCTTTTTCTCGGCGCAACCATTGCTCCACTTAATCAAAGCTATATCAAAAGTACGTTTCCACTTGGAACTGTTCAAAACAAATCATTTTACTGATAATACTAATTATACCACCATAAACATTAATCTAATTTTAGATGAGATGAATCATGCGATTAACTTATCAAAGCCGAAAATAATTTTTGTATCGCCATCGAATTTGGATAAAATTATGGCCGCTGCGAAAAAGAATTCATTTATCGAACAAATCATTCTGTATGATAATTCAAATGACATGGCAATGAATTTGACGGGAAAACAAACACCAATATCTTTTATTCGAATCATTGAGACCGACTCACGACCCAACGATTTTAAATGTGAACCACAAAATATGAAGGAAAATGTTGCTGCAATCTTATGCTCATCAGGTATCGTATATATTTTTAAAAGAAATCATTTACAAGACAAAAATAATATGCATATACGCACGCATAAGGTACGACTGGCTTTCCTAAAGGTGTTCAAACGACTCAGTTCAACTTTTTCATTGCAAGCGTTCAATTCCAGTAAGTTGGACACAAGAATTGTGACACACAAAGAGCAGGACAAAGATAAGACAAAAAAAAATCTATTAATTTCAGTGGGCGTTTGCATCGTGATGAAATGCCACCATCTGGAGAGCCGATCATTTTGGGTAATCTTCCATTGTTTCATGCATATGGTATGGTCATTTACATGATCACTTACTTGGCTCGAGAAACGGAAATCCACAAAACCATTTTACTCCCGCGATTTGTGGAAAACGATTTTCTGCGATGTATTCAGGTAAATAACGGCATTATCCCGAGCGAATTGTTCAAGTTCAAGGAAAAGAAAAGCGAAAATATTGCTAAGCCATGATGACATTTTTCAGACATACAAAGTAAATACCGCGTTTTTTGTTCCACCAATAATGGTTCTACTTGCGAAATCGCCGTTAGTTTCGAAATACGATCTGAGTTCCTTGCATGTCATCATTTGTGGAGCCGCACCGCTTGGCAAAAAAACTGAAATCGAAGTGAAGACACGCATCGGAGTCAAAATTGTGAGACAGGGTTACGGTATGTCAGAAGGGACATTTGCTTTTTGCACACAAGATGATAATCACCATACAAATGGTTCGGTTGGTGTTTTGTATAAGGGAATCTATGGGCGAGTGGTCGATGTTGACACGGGCAAGTATTTGGGTGTGAGACAAGAGGGTGAACTTCAGTTCAAAGGTCCAAATACTATGAAGGGCTATATTGGGAATAGACAAGCCACCAGTGCCACCGTCGATGCAGATGGTTGGCTTCATACCGGAGACATTGGATACTACGATGAAAATGGCGAATGGTATGTTATAGATCGAATTAAAGAGCTCATCAAATACAAGGGATATCAAGTGCCACCGGCCGAAATCGAAGCACTCTTACTCACTAATCCGAACATCCAAGACGCTGCTGTGATTGGCATACCCAACGAACTTGCCGGCGACCTAGCATTTGCATTTATTGTTAAACAATCAAGTGCACAAATCACCGAAATGGATGTCATCCGCTACGTTGCAGGTAATTTTTTTTTTCAAACAATGAAAAGAGAAAAACAAGTGTCATTCACAAAGAAAAATCCATTTTAAGAGCGTATATCACATCCAAAACGTTTGCACGGCGGAGTCAAATTCATAGATGCCATACCAAAAAACCCGAGTGGAAAAATTTTACGGCGCGTTTTACGCGATATGATCAAAAACCACAAGTCAAAATTATAGACGTAGTGTGTTTTTTTCCTAGAATATACAAATGTAATAGCGGCAATAATAGGGAAACCGAAAAGTGGTTTGCACGCAATAAATACAAATTGTATAAAACTCAAAGTCTGTCTACAAGGCATTTAAAGCTCGAGAAGCATGAAATAATTACTCTATTGAACAGTTGAAATGCACTCTTAAGGTGAGTTTCTTTTATTCAAAGTCAACACAAGTATCTTATCATTTCCGAGTTATCACTGTTCGATCTTTAAGTATTGGTCATTTTGATTATATATTATATTTGAAAATGTTAGGCTATTTTTTCATCATTTAAAACTGTAGGTCAAGAATATGTTTTGTTACTTTGAATTAAATGCCAGCATAAAAGGAAATAAAACATAAAAACAAGAAAACTTTTGAACAATTGCGCTAATTCCAAATTTCACATGTTACCATTTATGAATGACGTTTACACACAACCATACATGCTTCGACACCCGATACACAGCCATTTGATACACAGTCATGCACAAATACATGCGCATGAACCGAAAATCGCGTGATCTGACCGTCTCACGGATAGAGTGTCAACAAAGAGTGTTTGTGTGTAGTTGAATTGATTCGTGGTAGCAGGACCGTGTTTTGGTGTATCGACGCTATGAGCTCAGGGTGTTGTCGGCCATCGAATTTTGAATGCAAACAAACGTGATGGCGTCATGAGACTAATGTTTTGGGTGCCTTATACATAGCACGGTCCCATTTTGCTTCGCATACAAACATACAATGACTTGGTTACGTTCGGCACATGTCTGATTAACGCTTCTAGTTATTGGTGATGATTCAAACATTACCAACAATTCTTGAATTTTATGCGGTGAACATGAATTAAACAGAACTTTCCAATCAATTTAAATTGACGCAAAAGTTACGATAAAATTGAATCCGGTAATTAAACAGAGATCATTTATACGTGATAAATTCCAAATTGTTTTTTTTTTCAACCATTTCCCCAGTATTTCGGTTTTTAATTGACATTGCAGAGAGAGAGAGAAAGAGAAATAAAAAGCAATAATATTGCTTTTTTTGCGATTCATTCGCTCTATCCGCTTAATGACAACATCACATTTGTATTTTAAATATTGTACAATGTATTTCCATTCCATAAAATAATATACTATATATTAAGTATCACTTTATTTTTTCAATTCGCGTCGCATAATTTAGTCGTTAAGTGTTGTCTGTCCAAGTATTTATTATTGGATTATTACTGATATGTTCGTAGTTGTGCATGAAACGGTGTTACGAGAAAAAAAAACAGTATCGAAAATGAGCAAGTGAGCCAGGAATCGAACACTCTTACCAATTTGTTGTTCAATTCCAACCGAAACGCACGTAAAACACGAAACATACAATAGTGAAAGAGGTGCTTTTGAACGTCTTAACCCTGATTTGTTTACCTAAGTTAAAAACATATTTACATTTTGAGATGTTTGAAGAGTAGTTCCTCTTTTTTTTTGTATAGATATTCTTGAATCGCTTGAATTGACTCATAAGCGTCGGTTTCTTGGAAGAACAAAAAATATATTTTTTTCTGTTTGCATTTCAATTGCGTCGAACAAAACAAAATTGAGAAATTGTTGTAAAATCATTTCGCCGAGTCAGGAATCGACAATGTGCTCTATTGTCTACAGTTCAGAAAATTATTCAAAAATAAAATTATAAAATCGCCAGTTTTATACTTGCAAATTGTCTAAACACCACAATTCACGGGCAAAGTGGCAAAATTGCGGACAATCAGAAATAATTTCGATTGTTTTCTCATCACATTTAATGTGCAGCATTTTTCTTTTATTTTTGTTCAACGAATTTTCCCTACACGCATTTAGAATGATCTAGTGCACAGTTCAAAACAATACAACCATACATTAAAATAAGATAATCGGGCATTTTATGGTATTTACTTAAAATATAGATAATAGATAGGTCTATCAAGTACAAAAAAAAATACGAGTAAATAAACATTTTGCATTAAATTTTAAATTGAGTTCGCTTTGAGCTGACAAAAAGAAAAGAAATATTCATATTTCAAATTCAAGTGGGGTCACGCTCAAACGATTTTTCAAGTGCTATTTCGATCATTGAAGAATATTTGTTTCTTTCTCTCTTAAGCATTCGAAACTTGGCCAGAGTACATTTTCTTTGCGTCCAAACATTCACCGTACAAATTCATTGAACCCATTACGAAAGACGCTAATCTTTATCTAATCAAGTGATATAGTTGAAGTATAATTCTCTTTTTCCCTTCTCTTCTCTACTACAGGCAAACGAACATGGGCGATGATAATGAGAAGAATATTCTGTACGGTGGACCGGAACCTCCGTTAATTGATGAAGAATCAAAATCGTTGGGCGAAGTAATACTGAAGAAGCTCGCCACTAATGGAAACGATGTGATGTTTGTAAGTATAAATCGGTTCGGCATCGTATAATGGTGAAAGACAAAACAAACATCAACTTAATGAAATAGTGAATAACTTTTACCGCATGACTCGACAGATTTTATTTATTTACCTTTGGTTTTCTTTTCACTTTGGTTTAATGTTCTTAGATTGATGGTGTCACTGACACAAAATTGGCACGACATGAGACTCGGAAAAAGGTCATACGTTTGGCGAAGAGCTTGTCGAATGTGTACGGTGTGAAAGAGGGTGATGTAATTGGGTTATGCAGCGAAAATCGATTGGAATTCCCCGTCATTGTGTTTGCTGCATTTTGCTTGGGCGCAACTATAGCACCGCTAAATGTTACTTACACCGATCGTAAGTGGTCCTAACAATATACTCTAACATATTTTTTTCCCACTGCTGAAAATGTAACGTGTCGCTAATTGCTATTATATATTTTTCGCAGGTGAATTTGATCACGCCATCACTTTATCGCGGCCAAAATTGATTTTTGCGTCGAGAGCCGTCAGTAAGCGAGCCATTAAGGTATCGGAGAAAAATTCATTTGTACAAAAAGTTATACTCATCGATTCGGTGTCGAGTGAAAAGGGAAAACAATTCACCAGCAAACTCACAATATCGTATGACGAACTGGTTGGTTCGGTCAAAGTAGGTTTTCATTACGGTGCATTTTTAATGAAATTCGCTAAAAAATTTAACGCTTTCTTTTTAGATTGAAGAATGCTTACAGTTCCAATGCAAGGCTGTGGATATGAAAAATAATGTTGCATTGGTGTTGTGCTCGTCAGGTACGATGCGATTCTATTTTTAGAAGAAAAAAAAATGAAAAGATAACCAATGATACCAATGCTTGTCATTCCTTCACAGGTACCACTGGCTTACCAAAAGGTGTCGAACTGACCCAATACAATATATTGATTGGAACTTCGCAACTAAAGTAAGTAGCATGGAATTTGATAAATGTTCCAATTGATTATCAATCTCGGTGCTTGATATATTCAATTTGCAGTGCTACAATTGCGCAGGCGATAGCATTTCTGGGTCGATTCAGTATTTTAATGGTGATTCCATGTTTCCATGCCTACGGCCTTCTAACCATGCTCGGTATGTCTGTGTGCGGTGCCGAAATTGTATTCCTACCGAAATTCGAAGAACATCTTTTCCTGCGAACGATTCAAACGTACAAAACCAATTCGGCATTTTTGGTTCCACCCCTACTGCTATTTTTGGCCAAAAGTCCATTGGTCGATAAGTACGATGTAAGCTCACTCATTATAATTGGATGCGGAGCGGCACCGTTGAGCAAGGAAATTGGTGATGCGGTCAAAGCACGTTTGAATATTCTTGCTTTGCGCCAGGGCTACGGAATGAGTGAAATGACATTGAGTGTATTGGCCCAAACCGAAGGTTTTGAGAAAGTCGGTAGTGTAGGCACACTGCGACCGGGCACTTGGGGCAAAGTTATTGATCCAGAAACGGGCAAAGCACTAGGGCCGAACCAAAGAGGTGAAATGTGTTTCAAAGGTAGCCCAATTATGCGTGGTTACATTCGAAACGAGGAGGCAACCAAACAAACCATCGACGCTGACGGATGGCTTCACACCGGTGACATTGGCTACTACGATGATGATCTTGAATGGTTTATTGTCGATCGACTCAAAGAATTAATCAAGTATAAGGGTTTCCAAGTACCACCGGCCGAAATTGAAGCAATTCTACTCACACATCCGGATATTATTGACGCGGCCGTGATCGGTGTTCCAGATGAAAATGCTGGTGAATTGCCATTTGCTTTTGTGGTACGCAAACCAAATGCAAAATTAACCGAAAAGGACGTCATCGACTTTGTTGCCAGTAAGCTTGCTGAATGACAATATTTTTCTCACCGTTCTATAAAAAAAAATTACCTTTAATTAAAAAAAACAACTTTCTTCTCACTACTAGAAACTGCATCGCCTGCAAAACGACTTCATGGTGGTGTTAAGTTCATAGATGCCATACCAAAAAATCCCACGGGAAAAATTCTACGACGTGTTTTACGAGATCACGTTACCAAAAAGCCAAAATCAAAGCTGTAATTTATTTTACACACACAAAGTTACATATACAACAACAACATCAACAAATAAAACAAAAAAATAGACGTGCAATGTTTATTTTACCTATTTTTTTTACCGTTATTCTGTGGCTTAGATATTTTTTTTTTTAATTATTTATTTCACTTTGATATTCCAAATAAGACGAAAATGGCTGGTGTTTGTGTTTTGAGTTTAACATCCGAACAGGATTTTGAATAAGGTTTATTTTTTGTTTCTTTATTTTTGTTCTTTTATAATTAGCTTAAAATAAAAATTGACACTGTGTGGTTTTTTGATAGAATTTTTCTACAATAAAAACTGTTTCGAGCAAAATCGAATTCACAAAACGGAATAAAATTGTGTGTAGTTTATTTTTGCTTTGATTCCATTTATTTTCATAGTTTATTCGTTATTTTGGTTTAAATTTTAAATTACAAACAGATCTGAATAATTAATGCTTGAAAATGAAACGCCTTAACCAATTTTGGTTGTATGAATCTTAAAATTAGATTTTCGTTCTGTGTGTGTATATAATTGACTTGACATTGTATAAAATGTAAATGATTTTTTTTTTTAAATGTGTATAAAAAATAGTGTTTCTTTCTTCTCTATATCTTTTTTTTTCAGTCAGGCTCTTTCTAATGAATAGTTGAAATTGTGTAACGATGGTCTTTTGTTTGAAGCGAAAAAAAATAATGGCAATTGCTTTTGCCACGGTGCGTTTGTTAATTGTACAGTACAACAAAATAGAATTTTCTTAAAATGAATTTAATGGTCGCAAACATTGTTGAAGGCACAAATTGACAAAACAAGTGTCTAGTAGTAACAGAATGAGTAACAATCCATTAAATATATCGCACAAATATTTCTTCTTCCTTTTATGTATCTTTTTTATTTCTATAAATTAAATCATTGCCATTTTATTCCTAGGCATTCTTTTGTAAACTTCTAAACTTCTTATATTTCAATACTTTTTACATGCACGACTTATTTTTTTTAATCGATTCTTCGATTCGAATTTGAATGAAATTTTAAGTAATTTTGACTTAAACAAAGAGTTGAATTGGCATTGTTAATTTTTTTTTTTTGAACTTAATGAGAAGAAATTTGGTTTTTCTGCAATTTAGAGACTTGATCGACGTTTTTTTTTTAATGTCCTGGCATTTGTCATGAATTATTGCAAAGATTTGTTGTTGTTTTTTGTAAAATTAAAGTAAAAATGTGCTTCATGAAAATTGTGATTGATTTAGGAAAAAAAAAACAATTATGTTTTTATTAGGAGACAAAATCTAAAAATCCTAAAATCGATTCCTCTATATTTGTTTCGTGTGCGATAAAACATGGGTAATTTCGGATTTTTTTTCTGTTCAAAGCTCCTCAAAGAAAGCTACTCGCGCTTTCGTCGAGCCTGATTTGAGTTTGTTTAATGTTGAGTATTTCGTTTCACCGCTACGCATTTGTTCGGCACTAATTATATCTAAGGCACATTGATTCTCTTCGATTTTCAGCAATTCAATTTCCGAGCGAAGTGTGCGCAATTGATTCTGCACCTGTTTTGACTTTTCCATATATTCGACACGGTTCTTTTCGATTTCATTCGTAATCTGTTGCATATCGCCGCTGGCCACGATTAGATCGCATGCCGTCAAATCGGTGTCGAATGCCGTCGAATCGGTATTCGAATTGGTCAGCGTGGTTATTGATTCCATGGAGCATTGAGCCACCGATCGACTCAAGAAATTCAGTAATTTCTTGGTTGCTTCGCGCTCACGTTCGCGTGCATAAATCAATTCATTTTTCAATTTATCCGCTTCGGCGATCCGTTTGTCTTTCTCTTCGGTTAAATGGATAACACAGAATTCGGAATCGCGAATCTTTTGCTCCAGTTCGGCCTTTTCCTTTTCCGTTTTCATATGACTTTCCCGCAATCGATCCATTTCCTGTTTGAATGTGTGCGCTTTGTGTTCGGTTAACAGAGCCTCTTCTTCTTTTAGACGACTTTTTTCCGCATAAATTTCGGCCGTCTCTTCCGACCGACGCAGAGCCTCGCTCGCATTTCGTACTTCATTTTTCAGTTGATGTAATTGCTGTTCGAGTTGTTGCTTCTCAAATTCGGCAATTTTCCGCAGCTCAATCTCTTTGGCCAATTTTTTCTTCTCAATTTGACGTCGCAATTTCTCCTCCTTGGCTTGCGCCTTCATTTGTTGGATTTCCATGGTGTCTGGTTTGCGACGTCTCATAAATAAGTCATGATTTCCGATGCATAAATCCAATATCATTTTGTTGATTCGCAGTTTTTGTGAGTAAAATACGAAATTCGGTGATTTATTGTCAATTGGCCGAATCGTAAATTTCTTATCGTCGAAACTAATGTGTTTAATCTCTGACCACTGAAAGGTGGTTCTTGGCTGCAATTTGTTGCCCTTCTCATAAATGTTCAAGCCCATTGATGTGACGCCCAGCCAGAGTTCGGTGTTTTTCTTATTCGTAATTGGGAAATAGTTGACGCCATACATATCAAAGTCTTGTGCAATTCGTAAGTATTCCATTTCGGCCTCATCGCGTGACATTCCTTTGTGATCGTCATACCACGTTTTGATTCGTTCTTCCCACATTTTCGGTGTCATTTGATATTGGTCGATTACGCGTTGTGGCAGCAGACTTTCGTTATTATACATGTTTGGTTCGCATCCATCGCCGTCACTGTCCCCGTACTTGGCCTGAACGGCGTAAGAAGCGAGCAGCACGGCTGCCTCGGGCGGACAATAAATGTCCATTGACAGAATGGCTTGTTTCACTTGCAGATAGAATAAATGCTGTGTCACTTCTTGCACCAGTTCCTCGTTAACATCTTCGGGGAAGAATTTCGCGTAGAACATGAACACACAACCGCCATTCGTTTGTTTCACACCTTGATCGAGGACCTTTTTATCGGGTTTCAACCAGGTGGATAAGCCTTTGTTGTCTTCATACTGCAAACCGAAGAACCACGTTTCACGTAATCCGATCGTTCGACACACCAAATCGAACAGTGTTCCGCCCGTTGCTTTGTAATCCAACTTGAATTCCAATTCCGAATCGAACGTAATCACTTTCACGGGAAACGATTTATCCGGTTTTTTTCTACGAAACGGTGCCATTCTGAACATTTATCTGCACTTTTGGGCGTGCGAAACGCGCAACAAATGTCCGCCAGTTGATGCCAAACAAGAATCCCTCTCAAACAGTTCCCACTTTGTTTCGTTGTTGTTATTGTTGTTGTTGTTGTTGTTGTTCGAAGGATTACGAAAACAAAAAGTAAAACCAAACAAACTATTTCATATAAACATTATTAACAACATTTATTTTCGATTTGTGTCTGCATCAGCCTTGAACACAGCTACTTTTCCGATATATATTTAGTTAGCTCATCGGGTATTTTGCGCACGTTTACTTCGTTTCACTGCAAATTGTACGTATTTTTTTTGTTTGTTTCGTGAATTGTTTCGCAAAGAAATGTTCAATTTTTCGAAATGTACAGAGGCCAATCAATGCGGGGCACATGAATTCACTTTATACAATCAATTTATCAAGATTGGCAGAGACACAGAGTGAGAGAGAGAGTGAGTTCTCTTTTGCAAACACAAAATGTAGGTAAATAATAATATTCAACAAGCAATATGGTCAATTCTACTGCTGTCAAATGAAAAATGTTGTACTAAACTGACATTTTTGCGTTGATTACAGCCCAATTCTAGGCGGAAAACTATCCGCTGTTGTCCTTCTCTCTCTCTCTTTCTCTACGGAATGCTGACAGAAAATGTATAAATTTCTTCGTTTATTTCGCAACACACACCTTGTTATTCACATTATTCAGCGAATTTCAAATAAATTCCATTGAATTGCAATAAATTAGCGATCAGCTGCGCGCAATAATCGCCAATCGAATGCTGACTCATGCATAGAATTTCATACAATGATCGCAAGCAATACGGTCGAATTTATATGTACTCAATTGAAAGCTCATTGCGGCAAACAGAACAAAGTTTTATCCGAAAATGTGGCGGCCTCTGTGGACGAGAGCGTTACAGTAGACAGTTTTTAGCGCCATCATCGTATGTTCGTGTCAATTACGGATGACATTTGGCGTTTGTATTTTAGACTTTTCACATTTACTTAGGCTCACTACCCGGACTCTCTCAAAACAAAGTGTTGTAAATCCAAAGAACGACCGAATAAGACAAGGGAAAAAATAGAACTCTTTATTTTCATTTGAAATTTATTAGCTGGCAAATCAAATCACCATCCAAGATGTCTTATCAACTGTATCGGAACACCACATTGGGGAATACATTGCAAGAGAGTTTGGACGAATTGATTCAGGTATGTATTGCGAAATAATATGCTGGGCACACAAAATAAGAACAAGAGAAAAAAAATCACAAGTCATATGCACACAGTCTTGATGGAGTGAATTTTTGCGCATGAAATGAAATCAATCAACAATTACTTGTTGCTGATTGAGACCGTAATCGACAGACATTTTGGTGCCAACAATACAATTAAATTGCAATAGCATACATTGATTTCGTGTTTATTTGTTCGAATTTTCGTTCCACTCATTTTCAATTATATTCTTCTTTTTTTTTCTATGTGACGTTCATATTCACATCGAACGGATCTGGTTGCACGGTTTACATCGAATGAAGTTTGGTCAAATTACACCACAATTGGCGCTCAAAGTCCTGTTGCAATTCGACAAATCAATAAACACAGCACTAAATACAAAGGTTAAAGCACGTGTCACATTCAAAGCGGCCAAATTGAACACGTACCGATTTTGTGATAATGTTTGGACATTGATGCTGAACGATGTCGAATTCCGGGAGGTGCACGAATTTGCTCGCGTTGACAAAGTGAAAATTGTGGCGTGCGACGGCAAAAGCGAATAGAGATATACAAAACACACTGACAGACAGCAACACACACACACACACACACCGAACTATTGTCGATTTGATGATGATGATGACGACGACCAACACCGCCTTCTATCAAATTTTGATATCGAAATTCAACTCAAAACACATTTGGTGACAACGAACAATGCCAGCATAATTCATACAACATATAAACACGACACACACACACACGCATCAGAATCTTATTAGACCAATTAGCACCAAGATTAATCGTTTCAGAGCACACACACACATATTTCGAACCGTTATTAAAAACAAATTGTAAGAAACAATAACAAAATAGAAATAATAACAAGTAAAGATACAAATGGAAAATCATAACAAAGAGAACAGCAAAACAAAACACAGAAATCATATTTAACATGCAATCCATGATAGGCTCTTAATTTAAGTACTCGTAGTAAGAATTACACTTTTCTTTTTGTTCTCCTATCTTGAATTTTTTGCTCATTGGATTTCGTTTTAATTTTCTCCTTCTTTTTGTCGTTCGTGTAGATGTTTAATTATTATGTAAATTATTTCAAAACTAAAGAAGAAAAAAAAACAAAAATATTAGAAAACTTGAAATTTACAGTTGCTGAAAGATGTTTTCTTTTTTGAACTGAATTTATTTTTGGTTGATGAAACATAGACGAATTCAAGTTCAGTATTTAAGTATAAGCAAAAGAAAAAAATAAATGAAATAATTACAAGTCATACACATTCACTCACACAACACACATATTTTCTTCCCCTGGGGAATCGATGCAAATGACCGACAAACTATTTGAATTACTAAGCACAACACCAATTGTGAAATTCCCGCCAAGCCAAATCGCAATATGCATTTGAATAATGGTTACATATTCTAAATTTTAAGAAAGAAAAAAATAAACTATGAAAATCTAATGAAACAAATTTGATGGTATGCAGTCTCATTATCGTTTCTCACACATTTCAGAGTAAGAAAATGACATGGAAATCGCGTCTATTTGAATTTTTTAAATGTCCTGGATACATTGTGCCAAACGGCTGAAAGATTCGTATGTATCGTTTGCATAATTTTCAATTAAAAACACGTGGCCGGTGGAAAATGCACACAGATGTCTACTTTATTTTTTTAAATAAATTCGTGTTTATGTCAACTTTATTTTGTTTACAAAATCTGTTGCAACAATAGTCCAATATTCCTGAAATGAATATTTTGGTTTAACAGTTGAATGTTTGAACTATCACCGTCGAAGGCTCATACCAGAACTTTGTATAGAAAACCATACATTGAACCAGTAAATTTCATGAGAAACTCTCATTTTAGAATAAATATACATAGTCATAAATGCTAGTTCTGCCGAAATTTGTGAGAAGTGACAAAATATCCTTATTTTGTATGGCACATGTTGTTTGCTTTCTATGCACATAACATTTTTTGTTTTCTTATTGTTTTTTCCCCTTTCCCTCTTTCCCTCTCTCATTCTTTCTTTCCGCTTCAATGCCTGCTTTCTTAATTATATCCATATTATCTTCTGGTACTCGGCAGTGACAACGACATAGAAAGGTATGTATACACAAATATATACAAACAATAATTGTACACTATGCGAAAATATCACAATTGCATTAATGTATTTGCATTAAAAAAAATTCTTCGTTAATCAATAATTAAAACACAACCAGTTTAATACTGTCAACTAGTCAACGATGAACTTTGTCTAGACTATGATTTTATCTATAGTTGCAATTTATTTTTCTCCAACGTGCTCAGAATCAGTCATTTGTATATCCATAAAATAATTACAGACTATATGGACTTTGAGGCACATGGATTGCAGGTAGGTAGATACTGTATTTCGAATACCTTCAACAATACATTATTTACTACCAAAACTATTACAAATCGCTTACCACTACACATATAGCTGAACAAAATAGTGAACTTCCAAATATTTATGTTTGAATGAAAACAAAACCTGGAAACTCAATTGTTGAAAGTATAACTTGTTCAAGCCACGATCTAGCAGTCTCATTATCGTTTCTCACACATTTCAGAGTACCCATAAATCTTGAACAAATGCGATGTCGATTCGTTGCAATTTCGCAAAAGAGTTTTGTTTTTATTTCTCGAAACATTCGATTCCACAACGATCGAATTCGTATTCTGGTGACTGGATTGAAATTGTAATAGCAACTGTAACATGTTTGAAATAAATCAGACGACATTAAAAATGACATGGAAATCGCGTCTATTTGAATTTGTTAAATGGCCTGAATACATTGCGCCCAACGGCTGATAGATTCGTATGTATCGTTTGCATAATTTTTAATTAAAAACACGTGGCCGGTGGAAAATGCACACAGATGTCTACTTTTCTGCGCCCATATATCATTGCATAAATGCAGAGCGCCTTCTTCGTTTCGCGCATTTTTTGTACTGACCCCGAAGCTAGCAACTTTTATCTGATCCAATTTACAGTGGAAAAACCGTGCAAAATCCAAATTAATACAGGCATCTCTCTTGCTCACTCTCGCTCTCGCTCTCTGCATCATCCAGTCGCTCTTTTGCTATGTCGCACAAACCAACGCAACATTTATATCGGAAGATCACACGCACGGAGAAGTTTCGGGTGCCGAGCAAAGAGTAAACAAACACTAAATTCGGAATATGATAATTTTGAGACAAAACAACACTCAGTATTCGCGCTTCGACTTCCGGGCGCAAAGTGCAACATTAACGATAGATATATGTGAACTGATGGCAGCAGCAGTGGAAGCACACAGCAAATGGTTTGGATCGTATGTGTGTGTGGCTGTACAAATGTGCACATATAAACAAAAACAAAAACAGAAGCGTATTCGAACGTTCAGCCATCACCGCATATTAAATGCAATTATTACATTTTATGTATTTCGCAGTGCAAAAGTCAAGGCATAAATCATAAATTTTATTGGGTTAGATGATTTTCGCAAGCGTATGCTTCGGAATTGACGATGCGTTACGCAAATGAATTACGTTAGCAAGCAAACTGGGCTCCCAGGAATAGAGCACACGACAACAACAACTACCAGTACCACACAATGCAACTCTTCTGTCGGAGTCTGGGAAATCGAACTAAAATAGAGAGAGAGAGAGAGAGAGAGAGAGAGAGAGAGAGAGAGAGAGAGAGCAAAAAAAGGCACACACACACACACACAAGCGAACGAATTGTGTGTCATCATCATCGTATCACCAAAATGGAAATAAGACGAGGCGACAGTTAAATTTATCTCAACGGTCGACGGGCATAAATTGTATGATTTCACAATCGAAATTACATTTTCTGCTGTTGCCAAAAATGGCGAGCGAGTAAGAGAGAGAGAGAGAGCGAGAGAGAGAGAGCGTGAGAGAGAGATAGATTTGAATATATGGATACATTAATGTATATAGCATCATCTTCCTGTGGGTGCTCGAAAGCAGATCGTTTGTATCCCATAACAGAAAAGTAGCAACGCCAGCCAAAGTGTCACTTCAAATCGATGTGACCAATTTTCCTATTGCCTTTGCCATACCATTTCGAAGACGATGTTGATTGAGATGATGGTGTGATGGGATGGGATGGTGGGGTGTGGCAATGGCAACGGAAAAAGACATGGCAAAAAAGAAACAGTTGAGATTAATAAGGGATACGTTTGCCAATACTGCATTTAAAAAAATAAAATCGGAACATTGGTTGAACATCATCGAAAAGTGGCAGCACTCAAAACACACTGTTCGAATATAATCTAAATATTTGCTCTCGGGGCTACAATAAAAACAAACCTCAAACACAGTTGGCATCGTTTGCTGCGTGGTATTTCCTCTTTTTTTTCTTTCTTTCTTTCTCTCTTTCAAATATTTGTTTTGATTACGAAAATCAATGCAACGATGAAAGATTTGTACATGACCTTTTAAATAAAAATAAATGCTCTTTATTTTTAGTTCATATCCCCTTTCATCTACGAAATTCAATTAAACTCTTTCCAAATGCTTTCGGCTCAATGGAAATCAAAAGATTGTGATTTTTTTTTCTCTTTTTTTCTCGTTGTTGTTATATTCATTCAATACACGCACATACCGTCCATATGTGCGCATCTTTCTCCAAAACTACAATTAATCAAAGAGCTCTGCATAAAAAGTAATAAACAAACCAAAGTGAGCTCAAATTTAGAATGGATTTCCATATACACACACTCTTTTTTTTCGCAACAATACGCTACATACTGTGGCCCTAGAATGATTGAATGAATCGAAATCATTTTACAACAGGAGTGGAAGAGAGGGAGGGACAAAAAAAGCATATAATTGAATCGATATTTAAATTTTCAATTGAATTTGATTAGAATTTGCATCAATAAAATTGACATGAAATCAACGCATTTTCATTCGCATCAATTCGAAAATCAATACACACAATTTTAATGCTCATTATTCTCACATTGTACGGTTATTGAAAAACCATTTCAACAATATTCACTGTCAACAGAATGGCATCAAATGAGTTTTTTCTCTATCTCTCTCTCTCTATTGAATTTAAAAATAAACACGAAAAAAGAAATTCGGTAAAAAGGGACGCGTCACATTAAGTGATGCACACGGTCTCACACATACTTTTGCTTAATTCTTAATTTGTAATCATTTTGTGTTTTCTCAATAAAAAAAATAACCAGTAAAATGTGTATGTGTGTGTTGTTTTTCCACACGCGCCAAACTCACGGAACTGGCACAATAAAATCCTTGCCGTATTTATGTTCGAGGGTGGATTTTTTTTTATTTCTTAAGTAAATAGTTGGTTTGTGGGTGCATTTCATTATAAATATGAATATGAGGAAGATAAGGGAAATCATAAATACTTGTTTTTTTATTGTTGTCTGGGTGATTCTGTAAATATTCGTCAATATGACAATAAACTAAATTCATCACATTTTGTTGTATTGATCTGTACAACATTGGTTTTGCTTATGTAATTTCCTCATCCATTTTGCATGGATAGTGGTATTGATGCCGGTGAGCATTCAATCTATTTGCTTTTATTCCGTTTTCCCATTGATAGACAAGCATCCCCCGCAGTTGGAACGATAAACGAAATAGCAATAATAATAGTAGCTTAAATCAAGTTCTTTGTGGTTAATAGATTTGACGGGAAGAACGATGCGGCAACGAAGAAAACGACAACGACCACAACGACGACGATGAAGAAATAGCATAAGAAATAGAATCCGCTTTCGGATGTTTATTTATTCGCGCGCGCGACATCATCACCAATGCTCGTTTCACATGATTGTTCACACTGAATGTAATTTCGATTCCCACGACAAACAACAATCGAAAAACAATTTTAAATATTTACTCTTTCTCGCTTCTTTATTTATTTTACCATGAGCCTGCGGAACGTCGCTTGCTGAAAAATCACTTGCTCCCCTACTCTTTGTCTCGCTTTCTATCCGAGGGGAGGTGGTGGTAGTTGTTGTTTCTTTTTCCCCCCTCTCTCTCTCTCTCTCTCTCTCTCTCGTACGCACTTCGAAATCTGTGTGACTGTGGCCATAAATCGAAACGACATTTTGGTAAATGAAACGAGACCACAATCGTACGTATCCTTCGTATCCTATTTATTTTGGCTGATTTTTCTTCCTTATTTCTCGGTTGATACTTGATGAGGGCCACACTTTCTTAGCACACAGTTTATACTTTCGAATGCAAATTACTTTGCATCCCAAGTCATCCGCTTGCGTTCTCTCTCTCTCTCTCTCTCTCTCTCTCTCTCTCTCTCTCTCTCTATCTGTATGTGTGTGTGTGTGCGTCTCTAGTTGTATTCCTTCGCAGTGCGCGTATCATTTGTCTGTTTTTCGCTCATGAAGTGGCAATCATAATTTCATATGTCGCGTGTGTTCGGCGGAAAAATGCCGGGAAAATCAAACTTTATTGAGAATTGTTCGCAAAGATAAATACGAATGAAATTACCAAATGTATTTAACACGTCTGTTTGTTCTCGTTCTCGTTCTCACTCTCGATCTTTGTCTCTCTCGAACACCACCGAAACGGCAACAATCTGTCTAAACTGCAACCCGGCTCGCATCCACCCTCGTCTCGCTTCAATTTGGCGCTCAGTTCGATGCGACTGTGAAGTGATAACTAATATTGCATCGTTTTCGAGTTTCGAGATGAACTTTAAACTTATAATAAACATGGTATAATTGCTTTGGCATACACTAACCGAAACACAAAGTTCAGTGTTCAAAGGCTGTGGCAATGCCGAAGTTTTTGGTAATGAAAAAAATACGAAAAAGAGAAAAAAAATGAAGCGAACGAACGTACGAATGAATGAACAGACAAACAAACAAACAAATAAAACTTTGTTGAGTTTATGTTTGAATTTGATTTTTCATTGACAATTCCACGCCAAGTTCTTCTTTATTCATTCGAGCGTCATGAATTTTCTTCGGATTTTAAATAAATACTGGAAATAATTCCGATAGTGAGTGGTGCAGCCGAGATGCCAATCACGAATCCAATTTGGTGGATTGATTTTTTCAAATGGTTACAAACGATTACCCTTGCGAAATTTTTGGTGTGTGTGTGTGTGTGTGGGTATGTACATTGTACACCGCTTGCCCACCTGCTGTGCTCCTCACCACCACAACCACCGTCACCCGTCGTTGACGTCCCCCTGGCCAGCGTATCTGGCATTCAATTCACATTTTCATGGAAAATTGCGTGATTCTTGAAGTGAATATTCAAGTGAAGTTCTAATGAAATCACAACACAACAATGATTACGATAGAGTGCCTCGGACGTGGCAAGTGATCGATGACGTTGTGGTGAAAGCCTTATTTTGTTGGCCTTAATTTTATTGGCCAAACTCAGAAAATCAACGATCGCTAAAACATGAAGTGAAGAAAATCATTTATGGCCCATTCACTTGAGAAGTACATGAGATGAATGGGTCTCATCAAAATCGATATAAAAATCGTATATACACTCGCATTTATTTATTTATACGAAATTCTTCTCGTCGTTCTATTTTCGGTTATTTATCCATTTGATGTAGCGCAGCGGCACGGTGCAGAAGACAAGGGAAAATGGCAAAGAAAGAATGCCGAGAAAAACAAATTCTTCATTTTTAGTCACTTCCAATTCACTTTCATTTGTATGCGATTATTTTCGCCAGTCTTTTCATTTTTCTTATCTATACTATTTCATGTGCTTCGGTTGACGGCGGTGGTGGTGGTGGTTGTTTTTTTGCTCTCTCCTTCTGTGTTCGTCTCTTTTATCTTACATCCACCCACTGTTTGCGCCAGTTTGTCAGATTTCATGCATGCTGTTCGGCCAATATATCTCATATATGGTTGCTTTGGTGCTGACACCGTGCCCATTCGATGTACTCTCGCACTATTCACTTTGATTTTGTGTGATACGACCGCATCTATAAGGAGCAAAAAACAAGAACAAGAAAAAGCACGCGCCATTCAACATGCAAGCAAATAGAATGTGTGGTGGTGAAACTCAACGCGACCGATTGCTCTGTGAAAATACATCACTAGAAAAGGTCAGCGAATAAAAAAGAATCAACTTATTCATTACACGAATGTCGATGATATCGAGTGAAAATGAGTTTGATAACAAAGAAATAAGCCGATGAAAAGTCTACCCATGGAACAACAATAATAATAACAACAACATTTCAGAGATACAATTCAATCCATCGTGTCTCGACACAAAAGCCCGAAGATTTCAAGAATTTGCTTTGCAAGACGAAAAAAGAAAAATGTTGAATGGCAGAAAATGCTGAAAAAAAAGTTGCGATTGTTTTTTTCTGCTTTTCTTTTTCGGCATAGTGTTTAGCGTCAAATGAAAATCAGCAACTTTGGTCTTAATAAATATTTCAATATTGTTGCGGTTCGAGGCGTGCTGTTGGCTTTTCTTCGGGCATTAGGCATATGTATGGGTTCATGGCTTTATATACGTGTGATGTACGTATCCATTGAATATATACGTGTGTATGTTGCCCAATTGATGTTTCATTTCTACTTTTCAGACTTCAATTTCTAATTCTATTTCGATTTTGATTTCGATTTGTATCGTTTCGTATGTAATTCATTACTCTGATCCACGCTTTTGCTCTCGTTTAATTCGAAGCCTCGATAGTGAATACTTGCCTCTTCTCATAAGGTTGATTGCACGCGTGTGAAACTGTGTGCATTGATTGAATTTGGACTCCCCCTTGCCCGATCTCCCTCTCTCTCTCAATCTCTCACTCTGTTGTTCGTTCATTCGTTTGAAAATAACGAGTGTGTTCGGTTTTCGAGTATCAAATTTGCCGCATTAAATTGAAGGACACGCATCTTTTTTTCTGTGTGGAGGTTTTTCATCTAATAAATCATCATGTCAAGTAGCAACAGCCGAAAAAAAAAATTTATAAATTGCTCTCATTCTCTCTCTCTCTCTCTCTCTCTCTCTCTCTCTCCCGCACAAATGAAAAGTGTTATCGAGACGTAGCGAAATTCATATTGCAAACGATACACATATATACAATATATCGATATTTGGTGTGTCTACTTTTTTTTGTTGTTGCCTTCGACTTCTTTCTTGGTCTGTTGCTCTCATCGCATCATCCTGGCAAACTCACTCGGAACGCAACGAGAAATCGAGCACAAAAAAGAATAAATAAATACATTATACCCATTCTACACGCATCCATAGAAGTCTCGGCGTAAATAAATGTGAAAATTCTGCTATAATAATTAAATAAATCGGCGAAAACAATATCGATGATTATTTAAACACAGTGCTAAGCAACCGTTTGGCTAAATGGAATTGGAATGGTTTTGCGCGAGCGCGTGATTTTGTTATCAAGCCCCGTAGAGAACATTGTATATCGTTGTAACCATGGTGCTTCGATTCAATTCGGACACATTTGTTTAGAAATGCTGTTCGTTTCCATCATCTTTCCATGGAAATCCAAATGAAAAACAATTTTCTAATTTAAAATAATAAATTGAAGCGAACGGAAAATATATTGATAGCCATTGCTTGGTTCAATGGGCAAAAATTGATAAATGCGTTGGACCCCAGTGAAGAGTGAACAACGATATAAACGTAAAATTGGGTGTGCCTGCAAGTTCGTGCATATATTTGTTGTTATATATATGAGTGTTTACGAAATGACTAAAGTTGACCAATCAACGGCAATCGGTGGTAGCGGCAACGCCGATGACGACGACAAAAAAGCAAGTGACACCAAGCATCAACATGTTGTGAAAAAATCATCCGAACCAGGTGTTATAAACGATGCAATGCTAAAAAATCTGATACGCGCACATGGGCCACGTGGTGAGGCGGCTCGACTTTGTCGTAATATTGCCATTGATTACGGCACAATCACCGAACTTTGTCTCGAATATCAGAACATTTTGAAAATCGATCATATTTGGATGTGCTTCAATTTGCAAAAACTATCGCTAAAAGCCAACAAACTGACAATAATCGAAAATCTGGACAATTTAACGGAGTTACGTGAATTGGATTTGTCATTTAATTTTATCAAAACTATCAAGAATCTGGAATGTTTGCGCAAATTGCAGTATCTCACACTGTTTCAGAATGACATCCGAAAAATCGACAATCTCGACCGATTGGAACATTTGGTGCGACTGAATTTGGGAAACAATTTCATCGAGACAGTCGAAGGAGTAATAAAAAATTTTCTATTTTCCATCAATGCTTTGCTCTGGTCGTTTGTTTTTTTTTTCTGTTTTCTTCCGTTCGTTTTCATTTTTTGTTTGCTTCAGAAGAGATTTTGAATATATGCACAAGGTGTGTTGTTGCTGTTGTTGTTATTGTTCGTGATACTTGCGTCGTTTGGCGTTCGCCTTTTGTTTTCATTTCAGATTGAGAGTCTCCGCTACAAGGAGCAATTGTTCTCTTTGAACTTAGAGGGGAATCCTATTTGCGATAAGCTCACCGATAATATTGATTTTCGATTGTACATCGCTGCGTATTTGCCCAAACTTAAATATTATGGTTATCAAGTCATCACTAATGCAGAACGGGATAAAGGTCAAGAGATTTACAAGTATGTACAAGTACATTGTACGACGCACCCAAACGCATTTCTATCGCTTTATCTGTGTGTCTGTTATTCTCTGTGTCTCTATATCGGTGTGTGTGTGTGTGTGTGTGTGTGCGCGTTTTTCTTTGCCTGTATGGATGTGTCCGTTTGGTTCGTCTCTTTTTGAACACAAAATTACCAAAACCATTTATCTCAAAATGTTGGGCATTTATTATGATTTCAAGGAATAAATTGAGAATGTTAGAGGAAAACGAGTCGGAACGGTCAACTCAACGACACAAGCAATCACTTGAAGTCGAACTATTACGTATATCTGGCGCTAGCTTTGTCGAGGATCTAGATAAACATCAACTATTCGAATCACTTTTTGCAAATAGTTTCGACAACATTGTATTGGACACCGAAACCAGTCTAAATGACACAAATAAATCCGACATTCAACTGTAAGTACTGAGACGAGCGAGAGTGAGAGTGGGAGACGGTGGAAAGGGAGAGGGAGAGGGAGAGTGGAAGAGAATGTGGTTAAAAGTATTTGATTGGGAAAACCTCCTCTCTTTGGCAGATACCGCAACCGAGTTTATGCTGCAGCGCGAGAAATGCATTTGTATGGTATCCAGTGCCATG
Organism: Sitodiplosis mosellana; assembly: GCF_009176505.1. Classification (NCBI taxonomy): domain Eukaryota; kingdom Metazoa; phylum Arthropoda; class Insecta; order Diptera; family Cecidomyiidae; genus Sitodiplosis; species Sitodiplosis mosellana. The sequence continues at coordinate 12,425,030 of NW_022601467.1, read as the reverse complement.
ACGAGCGTGCTAATGAAATCAAGCTGTTTGATGAAGCTTTGGCAAATAGTTGCGAGCAAGTCCAAGCGATTGGCATCGAGCTGATCGATAAGTTTTTAGGCCAAAAAAATGATTTCGTAACGAACTTAAAGCAAACGCTTCACACGATGGCCAAATCAACAGATGACGACGACAACGTCGACAACGATGTGAATTTCACAAAAAATCGCACACACTGCGATGCGATTAGCGATAATTTTGCAACGGTCGTCGACAACATTTGGTACACCCTAATCGAATTGGAAACATCACTGCACGAACGTATCATGGATTCAATGAAAATGTTCAGCGACACAATTCGCACGATAATTGAAAACTTGAATGACAAAAGCAATGAAACGTTTCACAGCGTTCGGTCGGCTTGCGATGCCTATTTCCAATCGAATGCCGTTGATTGTGCGGACGGCAACAGAACCGCGCGACAACGGCATGTGAGCATTATCAATCAAAAACTTGATCTAATGTGTTCCAAAGCTAATAAATGGCTGGCGGAAGTCACCGAAAGATACGAATTGTAGGTTTTTGAACTGAAATTAAAATTTTAAAATGAAAAACTTTGCGAATTTTCTTCTCTCCATGTTTTTTCATTTCCAGAGCTGAATATAACCGGAATCGAGTTAAAATAATGGAAATAAGTAGCTTCATTGATGCCGAACGTTCTGCATTCTCTGAGCTCAAAGACAACGTCATCGCCAAATATGAATTGCAAGCCTATTTTTAAATTTATATTAATCTTCTGAGTAAAATGCACCTCATTTTGGGGTGATGTCAATGTAAAACTTTTACTGTAATAAATAAATGAAGTTTAATGGGAAAAAAGACTTTTATTTTTCAAGTTTTGGAGCAAATTTAAGAAAAAAAAACTGTTCGAGCTCACCCCATTCGTTCGGAAGGGCAAGAAACGAACGATGATCTAAGATGTTTCGATTTTATCAACGCTATGTATGCTGGTGTATGTGTGAGCTGCAATCAACAGAAGGTGCTTGAGTGTCCACCGTCACGAAATATTCATCGCATCACAGTTTGTTAAATCCAAAGGCAGCAAATATCAGCAACGATGCGACGGATAGAGGAAAAGAGAGAGAGAGAGAGAGAGAGAGCAAGCGAAACGGTTCCGAGTACACAACAGCTCGCATTGTGTGCACACAACATACAGCATAGAACAGAGCGCGCCCGAGATGCAATGTACACAGCCACGCTTAGCATACACATCGAATATAGCACAAACACAGAGAGCAAGAGACCGTGTGAGCACCAGTGAGCGCGCTTCGTATCATCTACTTCATAGACGAAGGGAGACGCATGACACAACATACGTCGGCTGGATACGCGAGCCGAATTTGTTGGGAACAAATTTTTGATAGGAGCGAGCACGCACAGCTCAGTAGAAGTGTTTTACACGCCAAGTCTAACGGACGCACTGTATCGTTTGTAGCGGTTATTTATTTGAAGTGGCAAAAGCGTTTACGTATTTTTCATTCACGATTCGAACAAACAACGAGAGGCGAACGAAAACGACGGCCAAGCCGATTTAGTGTGGAATTTTCGGTACTTCTTGAAATTCGTTTGGAATCAAATCGTTGCAAATCAAGACGATTAGGTGCGCGCGCGTGCCAATAGTCAAAACATTTGAATTTCGGATTCCAACGATCAAAATAAAGCGGAAAAACATATACATCGAGAAAGAGAGAGAGAGAGAGAGAGAGAGAGAGAGAGAGAGAAGATAGAGCTCGGAATTAAAATCCGAAACTAAAAGAAAGGCGAACGAACAACAACAACAACCGAAAAAGGAATTCGACTCGGAATTTCTTGCAAAACATTTTCCTCTGCACTCCGGAAAATAAACAAAGTGGATTATTTTCGCTCGTAGTTGAAAATTTTGATTGAATGTTATAAAACGCAAGGACTCGCTCAGTTACTCCAAGACTAATTTCAAGAGTTCTTCACGTACTTTGTTGTTTAATTTTTTTTTTAAATTTTACAAACAAGTGAAACAATTTCGATTGTCTTAAAACGCATCTAAGCGTCGGCGACGTTGACTTTGGATGCAAAATAATAATAAAAAAGAAAGTCGACACACACAGAGAGAAATCAACCAAACGAACGGAGTAAAGGGCGAAAGAGAGTGGGTGAGTGAGTGAGTGAGAAACATTTTGATGGACTTTCGATCTGCTTGGAACACTGCGTTGAGCACTTATTAAATAATCTCTTTTGTTGATGGAAAATCCTTTTATTGTGATTACTCACATCGTCGGCAAAATTACTCTTGTATGTCTTTTATGTTGATTTGACAAAGGAGAAAACGGATCACACAGAAAAGACTTTATATTTATATATCACATCACAACTAGTGAATATCTATGTGTGTGTGTGTGTGTGTGTATCGGTGAACTTTTGCATAAAATTTGTGTGTTTCAAAACGTTTGTGTTCACTGAGACAAAGTTGCAATATCGAAAATAAAAGAAGACCAGAGATCGAGGTGAAAAAATAGGGACACACACACAGAGAGAGAGAGAGAACGAAAAAAAAATAAATTAAAATTTATGAAAGAAATCTTTTGTGGAAAAGTTTGCGAAAAAGTTTGTGATTCGTGTTGAACTGCTTAAGAATCTGTGAAACGTAAAAAGTTATAGACGAAAAAAAAAAAATGAAATGAGTGAACGATGAACGCTTAATCAAAACGTAGTTTGAAAGATCAAAGACGCAACGAAAAATAAGCAGCATCCAGCAAATAGCAAAAACAAAAAGAAAAACACACACAAAAAGTAAAACACGAAAAATTGTGTGGCAGCTGCAAATAGCACTTGTATTTCATTTGTGTCCATCAGAGTTGAATTGATTCCATTTGGCCATCACAACGATCTTTGCACCGAAAATTGCCATCCAACCTATCCTATTGTGTGTTTGTGTGTCGGTTGGGAAATTTGCAACAAGCGATTTTGTGAGTGTGTTTGTGCGTGTGTATTTTTGTTTTGCAATTTGATACCGAAAAGTGAAGCGGAAAGACACTCGCTCCGAAATCCAAAACGAAACAATTTGTGTGTCTCACCAAGTGCTTAAAATCAACACAAAAATTGAGAGACTCTTCTGGAACTTTTGTAGCGCTCCCAACAAGACACCGGCCACTATATTGAGAGAGAGAGAGAGAGAGAGAGAGAGAGAGAGAGAGAGAGAGAGAGCGAAAGAGACAGAGAAGGATATTTTGCCGGGGCCCATTTCAAGTTATTTACAGTCATTTTGGCCGAAAGTTCTTTACTTTTCTTGGGTGACAAAATTCAATCTCGTCGCTCAGAACTCATTCAGCCTCGACCACATACACAATGAGTCAGAGACAATTCTGAAGTTTGCTTTTTCGAACGGCTGGGCCAGAGATACAGAGAGAGAAAGAGAGAGTAGTGAAAATAGCAAAAGTAGTAATAAACCGAAAGCGGCAACTGAAAACGAACAGTGAAACCAAGAGCCAAGTGTAACAGTAGCAGAAACAGAAACAGAGTAACAATAGCCAAAATAAGTGAAATAACAAACAACACTGAGGCTCGAGATAGAGAACGAGCGAGATAGAGAATAAGCAAACCAAACCAAACGAATGAACGGGGCAAAAGTGTAAACAATGTGTGCAAAATTTACACGAAATCAAGAAAAGTTTTAACATATTGTGTCACCAAAAGATTTCCTACCAGTTTGCGTAAATAGATGTAAGTATGTGTCAGTGATTTTTCCGAGCTCTCGAAGCTCTTCCATCCCCGATGGCCACGCATATATGAGGCAGATGGCCTTTTGTTTAGTGTATTTCTATTATTTCGATATATGCAATGTATATATTTTCGACATTTTGACGGCACACATCGACACTAGCGACTACTGGAGAGTGTGAGATATGTCGTGACGGTCAGCTCACGAAAGTTTTTCGTTTGCAAAAATCAATGTTTGGGCTAAAATGAAGAGAGAGAAAAAAATAAATAAATTTTGAAACAAGTGCAAACACTTCGACCAGTGTTCGTTCATCGTATCGTATTGGATTGGAATGAGGGCGGACGAACTAGCAAGCCAGCGGGCGAGCGAGCGAGCAAGCGAAAAATGAAAAATATAAACATGAATTTTGGTGGGTGGAAAAGGGCAAAGCGCAAAAGAGAAACATTCAAATGAGAACAACAAACAAAAGAAAAAAAAATTAGGAAAGATAACGGGAAAAAGAAAAAAATGTACATAAAAATGGACACAACAATCACTCAACAAACACCAGCATACACACATACAAACATTGACATGAGAAAGTATACAACTATCGGAAGGAAGAGCAAAAACGTTAACTTAAAGTTAGTTATTTTTATTGCCAGAGAATTGAGCAGATGAAAAGCGTGAAAGGGTAGCTGTAGCAGCGGCAGCAGCATTAGCAGCAAGAGGAAAAGAATGGAAAACAACTAAATATTTGTTTATTTATTTTCCATAGATTTCTATTAAAGACAGATCAGATCTTATGTATGCATAAATGCATGCGCTCGGACAAAAGAATTCCATAATAAAACGATTCAATATACAATGAAGTCTATAAACTTTGCTCATTTTTCCCTTTTGCTATGGTTGGTATTTGTTTTGTTTGTGCGCGTGTATGTGTGTTTATGCTTGTGCTTTGGCTGGCTGGCTGGGTTTTTGTGGATACCGATACACAATAACACAGCTGAAGTGTACACATGACGATAATAAATACTTTGACAAATTGACGCTGGAACGATGTTCTTTTATGCCAAAACCAAAGTTCACTGGTTATATCATTTCGGAAAGCCGGATTAAGATTCTAGCGTCATACAGTGAACCGATATCGTCATGTTTGCACCAATGATTTTCTATATATATATATATATTTGGAAGCAGGGAATCGGTAACGCGATTTGTATTGACCCCGTGCCCGCTCGCTCGCTCACTCGCACGCACTATTGCTATCAAGCACACTGATGGTACCCGAATGAACTTGTACGTTGTGCGTATCATTTGACACGCACACACACATACATATTTGTACAGCGCAAAAGATTAAAAACAACCTTCTGGCGTTAATTTGTGACAGATGTCATTCTGGTTTTTTTATTTCTGGTGAACTCTTAACACTGGCAAAACAAACTTCCAACAAACGCATAACTTTCATTATTGTATCGCATATAATTATGATGTCGACTTCAAATCAATCGTGACCGAAACAAATGAATTTACGGGATCATCGTCATCGGCAGAGCAGATTTGGCGGAACGGAGCAGTGAAAGAAGAAACGAACAACAACAACAACGACGACGACAAAAAAAAGCAATCAACCCGCATAAAAACGGTAAGTTAATCATCATAATGTTAATAAACCAAATATTTCCTTTAGCTAGAAATTCAATCACTTTTTTTTGCACCTAATTTCCGCTATTCGACATGGCAGCGTCTTTATTATTAAAATAATTTGTCCAATTTTCGATTACTTCTTTGCTGAGCAAGTATTTAGTGAGCAAACGAGAGAGATAGGAGATGGGAGGGTGAGCGAGAAAGAGAAAAAAGAACTTGACTTTGTTTGTTCCACTTGCCAAAAGTTGTCAAAACAAATTTTTGTTGCTTTTGCTGGGAAAACATAAAATAAGGGATGAAATGATATCAAATACAAAAAAGAGCAACAATTCAACGGAAAACTTGGAGCAGATTTTTCGTTCGCTTTTTTTCTTCTTCTTCTTATTTTTTTTTCATTTTTGCCATCCATTGTGAAAGTTGAAACACCAAAAAATGATTATGCATACGCATTTTCAGGGGAGGAATATGGTACGTAGTCAAGAAATTTCCGACCAAACGTGAGGAAAAAAGCATCGTAATAAACAATAGCTCATTTTGAGTCGAAGAAAAATTTTCGCAAACTTTTTTCTTTCTTTCTTCCTTATGCTCCAGTGTGCTCTAACTTTGCAATCGTTTTAATAGCACCGTAATGAGCGTAGGCGAACGCTGTCTCTCCACTCTACTCCCGGCGGCACACATATATGCATATTGTTAAACACACAAAATCAAACGGAACAAAGATTCATGTTTATCATTGGTGTACCGTATTTCGGTAACACGATCACAAATCAGCGTTGAATCTCATAAAGACGCGCTAGCAAAAGACAAGTATTTCATGCGAATACAAATACGGCCGAAGCGCAAATATAATGGCATAAATGATTTTATGCATCGTCTTGTTCAATACGGATGATGAGCAGTGAAATTGTTGGATAAAATATAAGCACATCGACAGCAGGGAACACGCGTGCATCATGTGAGTGTGTATGCGAGGACTGTAAATAATTTTTCTGGCTGCGGAAGAGAAGTAAAATCAAGTGGAAAGCCAATACGAAACTTGACTACGACTTGAATTCGATATATCAATATTGAAAAATCTGTTGTGTCAAGAATGTTCACACGGGCTCGCTCCTACACTCACACATGCCTCCTTGTGCATCTATCTTACAAGCTCTCGTCACTCACAGTCGACGCGCGCGAGAACCAACGCTCTTGGTTCGTGTTTTTATTTGACTTCGTTGCCTTTGTCGATTTCGCGAGAAAGTTGTTGCTTTTTCTCCCATTGCTTCTATCTATGTCTCTTCTCACATGCTTTCCGCATTTTTATTTCTAATGTTTTCTCGTTTCTCCTTTATTATCATTTTCTTCTTGCTTTTCGACTTGTTTTTCGCATCTTCGTCCTGTTTGTCTTCCAATATATCAGGCGCACTCAGAGAGAAGAGACACACACACACACAAACAGAGAGAGAGAGAGAGAGAGAGAGAGAGAGTATCGTTCACACAAATGAAACGATGTCCTGATACACATACACTATAGAGTTATCGGATAAATCAAACTAAATCATGTGAATTGAGAAAGAGCGCACAATTTCCAATTGATAAAAGAGTGTCTTTGCAAATTGTTTGTGTATATTTATATATTTCTATACAAGTGCGCTTTATCACTTCATCGATTTGTTCGTCGGTGTTTTTTTGTTGTTTCTGTTATCTTTCTCACTTTCTCTATCTCTCCATTGCGCTCTTCAGCGAGCACATTTTTTTGAAATTTTTTATTTTTCATCATATTCGATTTAGCTGGTACGTTTTCTTCAATCGATTATCATGATCGCTGTAAATGAAAAAAAAAAAAATAAAACGAGTGAATGTGTTTGTAACATTTTTTTCCCCTGTTCATTCTCTGTCTCCCGCTATCTGTTCGCCATTGATTCGTTTGTGCGACGATGTGTCGATATATGAAAGATCTAACACTTTTGCCAATTTATTCCAAATGGGAAATTGTTTGAATTGTCAGTAACATTTGTTTTTGATACGTTTTGATACATCCAGCGCTCCCGTGTACACACACACACACACGTTTGGTCGAAAAATTCAAACATATACCGACACATATAGATCGCATCAATGACACATACTCCAACAAATTCCATCTCACACGGTGTATTGATGCAAGAGCAAATAGAAAATCATATTTAAGCTTTTGATGTACGCTTTTATTTCAATCATCACGGAACGTTATATATATACATATATATTGAATCGGTCGGAAACAAAACGAAAACCATAATTTTCGATATTACGCGCCCGACTGCTACCAAAATTGAAAAATTGCATTTCAAATGGAGTGAAAACCCGTTTTCATTTAATTTTCCATAGCACAAACCATTACATTCGTTCAATTTTGAGCTAAACGGGGCGAAAATGTTCATTTAATTTTTTTTTTACCAAAAGCTAAAAAAATATCGTTTTGTGACATTGCAAATTGGATGACACGCGCGCTTGTTCTCCATTCCTCACCTAATCTACCTGCCATTAGATTTTATTCACACCATCTGCTGCCTTTATTTTGTTTTAGCGAATTGTTGTCAATTTTGATCAGTTTCACGTTATTTATTTTCCAATTGCGAACATTTTTATTTGTCACGTCTGAGTATGATGAGTGGGGATGATGAGTTCAAACCGGACGACCGGTTATAGTGTTAAAATATTATTCATGATTGTGATTGGCTTTTGTGGCACTCAAAGGAAGGAACAAAACAACCAATTCAACGTTTTTGTTTCTCCGCATTTTTTCTATTTTAACGTGTGTGTGTGTGTGTGTTTGTTTATGTGTCAATCCAGAGGTATTGCTCTGATGGATTGATTGCACAATGCATACACCAGTTAACGACTGACACTTCATTATTTATTGATTGCAGTTCAATCATTATGGAATTTTCGCATTTAAAAATACATAAAGGCACAAGCTAAGCTAGGACCGACAAAAAAAATGTGAATTGAACAAAAAGAAAACACACAAAAAGCGAATACTACTAACCGACTAAGCACATTTAAAATACAAGTCAGATGCATTCCAATCGTAATTGATGAGGTAATGTGATTTGTGCATCCTTCGGCCCAAACTCATCAAGCAATTTATCATTTTTTTTAGAGATCGTCAAGGCTCTGCCAATTTTACCATCCATTTCAACGAGAAATTCGAACCAATTTCAAATGCATTTTGTTCAACTTTTTTTTTCTCTCGTCTAAATTATAAAGTGATTAATGAAAAGGTGAAATGTTTTCTGTGTGTGTACTGTATATTTCTCAAAAGTTTTCCAAAAATTAGAATGGTGGACGTTAGTAATGTTACGTAGTGTAGGAAAATGTGCTTAACAATTAAGCCTTTATCGGTGGCAAAGCGACATTAACCTGTCACATAATAAATGATTTAATTAAAATGAGCACAAAATTGTAATTTTCTCTATTTTTTTCCGAATCCGTTACGGGGTTTTTATCGTCTTTCCCGCATTACGAGCAACAACAAAAACAATAACAAAGCAGAATAAAAAAGATGGAGAAATTGGGCACAATTAAAATTCGTACGAATGTACTTTTGTACACCGTGCTGAGAATGGGCAAATATCATGTTGTCCGGGTTTACAATTCAACTATCCACATCAAGGTGACAAGGTGGAGAGAAATTGCGAGAGCGAGACTAACAACTTTGATGTTAACCTGCGATCTGCGATGCTGATACAACCATGACCAACGCATTTTTACAAGAAAATTTAGAGAACGAACGAAAGCGAGAGACAGATAGAGTGAGTGAGTGAATGAGTGTGTGTATATATGTGTTGATTTATTGTATATTCTTTTTAATGTCGCATGTCAAACGAGAAGACAGGCTGCCGTGAAACGTGAATTACAATTTTAAAAGTCCATGTTGTTGATAGCCAAGGATGCCGTATTCAATTGTAGATGAATTTTCCGTATGTAAATTGTGAAAAATGCTGGAAACGTTGGAAATTACTACATGGAACGGATCACAAAAGTTGAAATTTATTTGAAAAAAAAAACCAAATGGCAAAAGAAGGGAAAAGAAAAGTAACGAAACGAAAGAAAGAAAATTTCGAAACGAGAAGAGTAAAAAAGAAGAGAACGCGTCTGACAAGTGAACGAAGTGAGAGAAAGAAATGTTCGGGCGATGAAGCGGCGCTACCCTTTTATCATTTGCACCGAGTAAAATACTGACATAATTTTTCTTCAATTATCTTAAATGCGGCTAAAAAGGGATACGACAGCGACAACGACAACGACCGTCTGCAGTCACACACAGTGCATATCCATGTGTATTTCAATGCGTCACTTTCCTCCCTCTAGGATTCTCGGCTTTCTTTTCGCTTTTCACCAGTCTCTCACTTTTTCCCACTCTATCTCTATCGGTTTTGCTCGCTCTTTTCATTGCGATGAACAATTTCAACAATTTTTTTTTTGTATTTGTCAGCCAGCAAAACGGTTGCAAGTCAGCGCGTTTCATTCCGAAATTACGACTACATAGCGCAAATGTGCGCTGTCAGCAATGAAACAAATTCATCCAATTCCAGCAATCTCTTTGCATTTTGTATTGCAGCTAATAAAGTGCGCAACGAAAGAACGAATGTTAAGTGATGGAAATTCTCGATTTATTCATTCGTGGTGGAATCAACAAAGTATTTTACTCTCTTTTCCTTCATTCAGCAAATAGAAATCCATTTCAGTGTCAATTGATAGATTTGAATTAATATTTGATTTTTAAGCCGATTCCTTTTGCTTTTCTTCATCTCTCTCTCTCTCCCTCTCTCTCTCTATCTATCTATCTATCTTAACTTTGCTTTTGGTATACAATTGTGTTTGCCGAGAGATGAAAATGATTCGGCTTTGCCGATTCTAGTCGAATAGATTTGTTGCTGTGGTTATGAAATGTTCATATATACTCAACTAACTAGACTTATTAGTAAGTAAATGAAGCAGAAAATATTATCCGAGCCGTACACAATCAACGGGATTGACAGGGGAATAGATGAAAACATGTTGAATTTCATGAATTCGCTTGACATTTTTACTGACTCAAGAGAATTCCTCAAATATACGCACAAGATATATATTTTATATGTATATAGATAAAATGCGAGCATTTTATGATTGGCATGAAGCAAGTCACGCTCTCAGGTGATTGTTTTTGACACTGATCGCACTGTTCACGCATTCTAAAAAGAGGTGATGAAATGACAATGTTTGGAAAAGCTAATGATGAAGTACATAAAATAGAAATAAATGTCAACTCGTGCAACGAGTAAAATGTACAATGTAACCTAATGATATGGGATACAGTCAAGATGTAGCAAAACGCACACATACACATACACGCCGTGTCAACATTATTTGGCTGTGTTTAGATTTTGTGGAAAAGACACACCACGTTTCGCATTTTAATTTCCTACCATCACCAACAGAGATCATCAAGCAAAATGTAGCGTTTCGCTCAAGTCGATGAACTTCGCTCTCTTCTATTTTCGAACAATTCAAAACATTTGGTGCACACACACACACACACACACACACACACACACACACCAATATCAATATTTTCAAATGAGAGACGGTATAAATAAATGGTGAAGTCACAAAATTAACTTTATGTTACAGCACAGATATATAGTATGCAAACTAAATGGTTGACTTCTCGTAAATGTGATCATGCGAAGAGGAAGCAGAAGCAGAAGAACAGCACGACGACGACGATGACAAAAAAAAACAAACATAAAATCTCAAATTTATACAGATTTAAATCGGAGTGCTTGAAATTTTTCCCATAGAAATTCCATGCACATTGAATCGATATCAATAGCGAAAATGATGCTCGCACCGAATCAAATTCGCATAAAATAGTGCATTCCGAGGAGAAATCGTTGACCAATACAATGGATTCCACAGCAGGAAGAGGTGGAATGATTGCACTCTGTGTCCCATCTACTTGTATACCGAACAAATTGTGAACAAACTGCAGAGGAATGAGAGGCGAAGTGACAGAGAGGAGAAAAACAACTACACAGAGACACATACACACATTGAAAAGCACAATTACATGATATCGAATTGTGACCGAGGTAGCGGTGACCTTGCTTTTCCTCTTCCGCTGTGAGATCGGGACAATAGTTTTGAAAACTGTATAACAAGCGAAAAATAATGACAGTTCATCGATTCATTTCTTTTTATTGCCGGTTTTCAATGCATTTCAATGGAAATGTGTCATATTTGCACAATTCAAAAAAATTTGCTCGAATTTTTTCCCATTCCTCGCCACATTTTTCACCCATGTAGAGCAGTAGCATCAACTGGGATGGATGAAAACGTCGAAGACATGGAAAAAAACCTGTTTGTCTAAGAAATAACCACATTCACGCACGACATAACGAACTTGCTCTTTTCGAAGCGGCAAACAGAATTCTGAAAATGGCTTAATAAAATCATCTAATTTTAAATAAATGCATTAAAATGTGGAGAATCAATCATATTTTTAATACCAAGAGATTCTGGAAAAAAAAAATCAAAATACGTCACATGCCAGAGAATATCAACATTTTGCGTTGATACAATTTGTTGGAGTATTTTCTTTCGCACTACGATTTTTATACGATAACTTTGAGCTATTGTGTATCGCTCAATTTGTAAAAGTCATTCTCATCATAATTTTTTATGGATCAATTCGTGAAATTGTATGCGCCCGGAATACAATGAACCAATGCAAATAGCGAAATACTTGTGTTCACAGATAAACGCACATCAAATCATGAAACTGTCAATGAGTTGGGGATATGAATGCCAAACAAAAACGATAGAATACATTATACCAATTTTCTATGCGACATGCATAGACGAAAGACGAGAGCAAAAAAAAGCCACCTCTTGAAAACAATAGCGAAACTACGACTGTTCCGTTGAAACCAAGCTATTTATACGCGTGAAGTTTTATGGTACTTTTCACCCACTCCCCTCTCGTCTCTGGTCTGGTTCGCCTGTTCCGAAAATGAAAACGAGCGAGAAAAAAAAAGTTGGTTCGTCGGTTTGATCTTTCTTGCTTGTTTTGCCATTGGTGTCAGCTTTCATATCTAAGGTACGTATTCATTGGAAATTCACCCTCCCACTCGATTTACATTCATTAAAAGCTTAGCGTAATTGCAATTCCTATACTGGCTTTTTTGCCTTCACATTCTGTTTGCCGCTCTCGATCATTTGGCCTCATTTGATTTATTCTGGTCGTCGTTTCGGTTCATTCCGCTTTTTTCCCTTCTATTTTCGTAATAGATATGGAACGTCCTTTAGATGTGCGCTCGATTTGTTTTTTTTTTCTCCTTTTCTCCTGCCAATTCTTTTCATTGGCTATTTTTCTTTTCGGAAGAAGGAACGAGTGGGCAAACCGAAGCCGGACTAAAACAAAAGTTAAATTGGAAAGAAAATGATTGAAGCAATTTTTCATGCGAATGACACAACTGGAAAATTATTTGAACAATGCAGGCACCGAACAGTGACCATAGCAAAATCAAAATCTGGCATGATAAATGTCGCATTGTGTAACCGAAGAGAGGAAGGGATAGAGCGAGCAAGAGAGGGAGAGAGAGAGAGAACACTCTGGTGATCTTGTTCATGTTCACGTCTGCATTCGATTTGATTGCATATCCAAATCCAAATCCATGCAATTTAAAATTATTAAAATTCAAGTGTTTGTACAATGAACGAGAGAAAAAAAAGCAGCAGAGAACAAGCCGACCGACGTTCAAAATAAAACGAAGTGATTTTCAGCTCACTGACTCGCTATTTTTTCTGCCTTTTTCAATTGATAGATTAAGGAACAAATAGCGAACTAGCTATTGACTGTGTTTTGTTGTGAAATATTCTGATAAATGCATCGATAACAACGTGTGTAATAGGTAATGGACATGAAAAACAAAACATTTGTAAAAAGGAAGCAGAGCCAAAGCGAGTGAGAGCGAAAGCACGAATGAGAACAAATCGAAAAGAACAAATAGAAATCCCGTATGTGTGAATATGTGCTAGTCACACGGGGGAGCAGCAGCAGAGAAAGAGAGAGAGAGAGAGAGAGAGAGAGAGAGAGAGAGAGAAAGAGAAAAGCAAAAACCAAAAAGAGAGAAGAGAAAAACATTGCGAGTTGACCGCTTGAATAACTAGCTAACGGCAATTATGTGCAGTCGAGTGACCACAGCTTCACACAAACAATATACTATATATATGCATATCCCCAACTCCAATGGAAAATGCACAATGTAAACGCCAGCTTGCCCATACTTCCACAATAAATGTACGCTGTAAAGCCAAATATAAAACATTAGAAGTCAATGGCAAATGAATGCAAAAAAAAAACACTAGCTCTCACTCACTCGCATACATGTGCACATAGTCACGGAGTACCGGGAGAGAGAAAAAATGAACGGGAACTGGGGGAGAGTGAACAGAAAAAAAAGTGCCCCAACAAACGAGCAATGCAAATTTATTTCAAAACCATATATTTTGTTTTATCGGGTTATTTGCATTGGTTTCGATTTTGTGAATGAGCACGCGGTTCATGTCCATTTACGTGGTTCGGTTTTGTGATCGCTCGTTCACTCTTTCCTTTCGTTGCTCACTCACTCGCTCGTTTGTTTGTTCGCGCGTATTTAGGTCCATCGAAATTCTCTTTTTTTTCTCCCTCGGTGTGTTTACCAAGCTCTTGCCTGAAATTGACATAAGACATGAACTGTTTTGTTTATCTGTTTGCTCCTGTTTTCCCTGAAAAACAAAAACCGCTAGAATTCCGAACATTGGTGATTCCATTTCACTTGTTTACTTGTTTTTCTCTTCAGCGCACATATAAAGCGAGTCCTTAATCATTCTTTCTGTCCCCCCTCTCACAAACAGCCACAATTCCATTACTCGTACAACTATTTTCGACCGCTTGTTCGCTGCATTATTTGGTTGCGGGTCGTTCTTCCTTTTTTTTCGTTATATTTTACCAAACATTGACATTATATGTTTATGTTTATGTTTTACATGTCGTTTTTTTTTCTAAAATGTCATAATAGAAAATAGTCTGACATAAAAGAAAATTATTGATGCAGCTATAGCAACATCAGCAGCAGAGTAACGAGATGAAACGCCTTAAAAGGCATTTTACTCTATTTTCTTTTTGTTTGATGCATCAATTTGTTGAGCATTTTATTGATGAATTTCGCCTGATACGTTCCAGTGAAAAAGTCGTTCTTAGTTCTCGAACATGACGAGTCTTATTAAGGTATCATCAATTCTAATAAGAAGGACCTGTCACTGCATACGAAAAGTTACCAAGTTATTTGGTCGAAATAAATCATTAGAAATTCAGTGAATGGCGTAAATTTCATCGAGTTTGATGGGCGAAAATGTCTGAGAAATGTGCCTCATTGTTTTCGCACACTAGCCAAATATTCAGTATATATTCTAAACCCAAGATTTTCTGCACAATGAAATCGAATAAAAAAGGAAACGGTATTCGATGCGTAACTTCACGTTCCACAGCACACACACACATACTTCCAAAATGAAAATGTTGCCATTTCATTGCCCATTTCCTTACCTTTTTTTCCGTGCGAATTAAAAAATATAAAAAAAGACGTAGAAAAAGCAACGACGACAACGAAGTAAGAAAGTGTCGTCGTTCGACGTTAAAATGATTAAATCGGCATCGGGAACCTAGAACAAGACTCTCTTAGATACCCATCGCTATAATCAAATTTTATTTTCACTTTTTTCCCGCGTTGTTCAAGCGCGATAACAGCCAAAACAGACAAACGACACACGTTACTAATATCTATGCCATACGCAACCAACGACCGACAAAACAGGCGACGCTCCCACACTGAGAAAGAGAGAGAGAGAGAGAGAGAGAGAGAGAGACAGAGAGTACAAATAAAAAAAGTTCTCAAAGTACCAACATCGAACGGCGAAGTGATTCGAAGAAATATATATATAAAAAGGAAGAAGTCAACGTCAACAACAACAACAAGAACAACAAACCAAAGACGAAAGAAAGAGAAGAAAGCGCCGCAAATAATAAATGTTGATGCTAAACGGAAAACTAAGACGGGTCAAATGAAAAAAAAAGTAACAAAACGAATATGCGCGCGTGTGTATGAAATTGGCGAAACGAAGTAAGAAGGATAAATTGTGTGGAGTTATAGAAAATGAATGTCTTACCGATAGACGTCTTTTCTGCTGCTAAAAATGAACATACACACACACACACACACATAACATGCATATACCAAAACTCGCATAATCGCGCTCAATCCCGCCACCAAAGAAGGCGGCAACACACGAGAAGAAGCGAATGAAGGGAAAAAAATTATTTTATTGTTCAGATCACGTACTCACTAACTCAATGATGACAAAGTGGGAATAATGAAATCCAATTCCAATTCAATGTGTAAAGGACGCTCTAGATCTTTGTTCGTTGAGCCCAAACCGTGTTCCATTCACGCGCTGCTATTTTGTTACTTTTGCTAGCTGATGCACGAAGCGCCAATCCGCCGAGCCAACGCAAAGAAGCAATGGAAAAAAAACCCGGCGTAACTTTTCCAAAGGTTAAAATATTTTCAATTAATTATTTCATTCGTTTTTGGTGTGCGTATGGGCTCCTAATGATATTATATTTCTGATCTTTTTTCGTAATTTTTCGCCTCTTTTCCGCACATCTCTTACACTCATTTTCACGACGCTCATATCACCATCGTCGTCGTCATCGTCATCGTCATCATCAGAAGCATTTTGTCGAAATTTGTATTCCTTGGGAATATTGTTCGTGACGCACCGTTTAGATTAAACAATTCGATTCTATTCAGTTGAATTACTAATCAGTTTGAAATGCGAATTTTCGGAACCCAAGGTGTGCACTCGCATTTGAAAAATTGATTTTGCCGTTTTCCATTTTACAGTGTCAATTTTCGCAAACTGGAAACATTGCACTGTATATGTTGGCAGCAACAGCAGTAGCAGCGCAGTGGGGTAAAGAGAGAGAGAAAGAGAGAGAGAGAGAGAGAGAGAGAAGAACGTGCACAACCGAAGCACATACACTTAAAGGCACATTTTCCGTTCCGAAAATCGAGATACTATGCGGTAGGATTGCCATTTTGCAACGAGAAAAGAAGATTGCTCCAGATAAAGTAAACAAGACAAATGACTTTGGCATAAATAATGTCATTCTCTCTCTCTCTCTCTCTCTCTCTCTCTCTCTTTTAAGAACTACACCGAAAATATTTGTCTTTTCTATGGATTACACGAGATATGGGATCGGTTTTCGGGTCTCCCTCTCTCTCTCTCGTTTTTTTTCCTTTTGTTGTTCCCTTTTCGAAAACAGCATAATGCAAATACTAAGACGTACATACAAATGATAGTGTAATGCCGGCTTTTGTTTTAAAATTCATAGTTTGGCTGGTGAGAGAAGTAAAGAGAAAAGATAAAATGGACTCCGTTGAGCAACTGAACAAAATGATATTCAAAAATGTACATGGGTACTTCGTCGGAAGGAACTGAATCAAGAAAATCCAGTATACAAAACCGAAAACAAAACCATAGACGACATCAATTAATTTCAATGTAACTAAAAATAGCAGTTTTGCCATTTTACATTGATTCACGACCACAATGCATATTCAAATGAACTCATTATATTGACGTGAAACACGTGTATTTGCATGAAACAGGAGACGCGCTCCCAATTGTATCGCATTAAAAAGAACCTACTTATATCTGTCTTGCTCGTATTTGAAAAAAAAAGCAGACATCAAAGACAAATATAATTCTGCTGAGATGAGAGGAAAAAAAAGAGCAACGACAGTTTGGTGCTTGAATGCACTTACAATTTGTCATTGTATATTTGCTAAAGAGGAGGTGGTGCAAGAGATGGAGATTGCATCCAGACGGAATGATCTAGAAAGAGACATTTGATTAATCGTTCTCAAATTATTAAACACATCAATTATAGTCAGACCATTGACATTGGCACTAGCTTGAATTTTGATCGCACAAAACTATTGATAAACGATCGCTCTCGAGATTTGTGCAATTGCATACAATGAATTTTTCGAAAATTTATTACCTCACTCGCTTTGATTTGACAACGTCGAAATGAATTATTTTCCGCTATGATGAACCGTATATTTTACGTGTGAAAATTATATTTCAGAGATTGAGTCATTGGCTGGCAATGAGACTGAACTGTCGTGAGTTTGTCGCATTGATAAATTTTACACGGAATCCACGCGCTTTTTGTTCGCCAACGAATATCGAGTCCATTTGCTTGTTTATCGTTGCAGAGAAATTGTGGTCGATGGTGTGTGCTCGCACGGTGTGGAAAGAAAAACCAATCAACGAACTGAGCCCAAAACTAAATGAACATTTTTCATGAAATATTAGAAGTTTGTCGGGCGAATCTAATAAACGTTTGGTTATTGAACTGAGTGCTCTGTCGAAGATGAAATTGAAGAGTGTGGTGTGTAGTAAAAGTTTCATGTTTTCGGAGATCAAAATACGAAAATCCAATTAAAATAATTTTCGCATTGATCGCTCATTCAATGGCCGTGCCTATGACTATGACTATGACGGTGAAGGATAGTCGCCACGCGTATGCTACCCTTGTTGTTGCTGCTGCTGCTCAAAACACATCTTCATTTCGCTATCGTTTGAGTTGCTGCTTTGCCATGACTTGTTATTACGTACACTTTTTTATTTTTATATTTATCGGTATCTTTTACGAGTGTTTCGTTTAATTGGTAGGGAGTTGTCATGACAAAATCTTCTTCGATCCCATGCACATCATCATCATCATCATGCATTTCATTTCATGGCAGTTTTTGTGCCTCTTATTATCTCCCCTTCTCTCTCTCTCTCTCCCTTGTATCGAACTTGTGCGTAGATATGTTTTTTGGTTTTTTTTCCCTTCTGCTGCCGCCTCTGTCAATTTCTGGGTGAACATTAGGTTGGCCGCAAAAGCCAAACCAACTACAACTACCGCTAAAAGTTGTGCATGTGATTTGAAAAGTACGTAAAAAGAATATAAATTGGCATTGATGGTGGTTTTTCATACAGAAAGAACTGTGTGAACATGTTGCGTCACATCCACTTTTCGTCTATCATCTAATAATTCTTTGAGCAAAAGAAGCAAGCAAAGAGAGAAAAAATATATATACACGAATCGCATTAAAATTGATAGCATTTGCTGATATGATGAACACTGAGCACAAAGTTTCACGGAAAGACTTGCAATGTTTAAGCTGTTGTTCGACATGAAAAACACAAGTGCTCAAGACGCACGCGGCCACTACTTTACTTTTTTTTTTCCCTTGTACTCACACCCATGCGGTTACGGTCTTTTAGATTGAGGATACCTAATTGGATATTTGAATCTATCGACAGTTGGTTCGAGGCGAACGGAAGCATTATTCGGTGTGCTTTGCCCAAGCATCAGCAAAAGGTTCGAAGATTATGTGCTGCTGCCATACTTGGTGGCTTTTTTGGAATTCGGCACGGTTAATCTTTGCTTAATTTTATTACAAATTTGTGAATAGCAAATTGATGTAGCGTTTAACTTTTATTGAAGCTGTTGCGTTTTTCAACGACTTCGAATATTTGACCATTTTTGAAGCCGGCGACTTCATATATTTCTCATTTTTTTGCCCTTGTCTCGCTTGCTCTCTTCCTCTCAAGCACATCACTTGCAAAGTGCATAAATTACTCTCCCAGACCAGAAAGAATAAACTCTTGATCTTTCCGCTATGTTGGATAAAATCTGTGTTAAATAAATGCTAATCGGATATTTGTTTCTGCTACTTGCTTCCTCTTTTATTTGACACAATTTGTCTCACTCGCTTGTGTTGTATGTGTATGTATATGTGCGCGCGTGTGTTCGATATTTTTTTATTCTCTTCTCCTTGGGCCCGTCGTCGACGTCAACACCATCGTAGGACACCGCTGCCTTTTATTTTCGTATATGTACGAATGTGCTTATGCAACGCGTATAACAATGAAGACAATGTTTCGCTTAATAGACGATTTGTGTCAAGTGAAAGCGGCTCTTATTTTTATGGCCAATCATAGTAGATACGTACCGCGCAATTTTTGCCATTGATTTCGTCTTTAGAATTTTCTCATTTTATCCTTCGAACACTTTGTTTGTGGCACACGTTATACTGCTATTAGCGTTTGGTATTGCTGTTACTGCCATTTTTCTGTTGTTGTTGTTGTTATTGTTGCGCCTGTTTGTACGAGCGGTTTATTTACCATTATTCCTCATACGAAGCAAATAAAAAAAAATCAGATTTGGTCGTCATTGTTCAAAAAGTAAAATGACGGTGGGTGTGGAAAATTTGTGAGTGCGTATGCTACGAAATGGGTACATGCAGGCAAAAATGAGGAACATTTTATGATTATGACTTGAAGCTGCACGCTCCACCATATATTGAACACCCTTGCATACTTTAGTTTATGAGGCAGTTTTTTTTTTCTCGCTTCTGTCGGTGGTCCTCCTGTATCATTGTTTGCATCATGAATCTTGGTTTGGTTTTGTGGGTGAGACGCGCTTGTCGTGTGTCGGGACTCTCTTATCACTAAAAGTCAAATTATATGCACATTAATAATATATATAATATTGCCCCATTAAATCTCTGTATGCCAATACACATATAGATGGAACCGATGGAATAGATCTTCTTGGAAATATACTAGTATACGCATGATGGGTCTGCGCTCTCTCTCTCTCTCTCTCTCTCTCATCCGCTCGCTTGCCTTCGTTTATGAAATATTTGGGAAATCATAAGCCGAAAATATTCGCCAATTTATGATTTCTTTACGAACTTAGCTGGATTTCGGATTTGACTTTTATCGCACTACGCATATGTCAATAGAATTCCATGGTTTTTCGCTCTCCATAAAAATGATTCAATGCCTGAAACATATGCCGCAATTGATTTTACCATTTTCATTGACTTTCGATCACTTGGTAGCGGAGACCGAATATGCGACCAATGGTATGAATCAACAAAAATGAATCCCGCATAAACGAAAACAACGAGAGAAGAAAAAAATGCGAAAAGAATGCAGAAAATCATTCGGAATTTTTTTTTTTATCTTCGTTTTCGCCCACAGTTTTCAGCTTTAATTGACATTGTATTGAGTCGTTGTTTGTCCCGTTCATTGAATATTCGAAAAGTTGTTGAAATTAAGCGACTACACATATGCAAATTTGCAGTGGTAAGTGATGCATGAGAAAGAGACAATCGGTCACAGATATAAATATTAATAGATATTAACATGGGAAATTGAATAAAACGCCAAAACATCCATAAAGCATAGCGTAACGATCCATGCTTCAATGCAATACACCATCAATTATGATTCATCATACGTTCTCGCGAATATGTCGCAATGTCAGTTGACTGTTGGATTTCTCATTTCGAAATTTTTTTTCGTTCGCGTTGCTGCTGCACAGTATCTCTCTACCTCTGCACACCACCCCAGCCATCTATATGTCATCTTTTTTTATCCATCACATTGTGGCCGGTTCTTTTTTGTGCGCCCATTCAACGGGCGAAACTGTATGTATTTGTGCGTTTTAAGCAATCGCATTGCATTTAAATTGAAGTGCTGCCTTGGTTCTGGCTCTGCATATGCTCTCTTTTGCTTTTCACCATTTATACGCGCTCGTGCACTAATGTTCATGTGTATTTTTGAAATATTCATACATTCATTTTAAATGTATCATTTTTTTTTCTCGTGAGTCTCTGTACATGTACATGCTCAAAAATTTACCATGCATCCGCCAGAGTTTGTCGAAATGTGTGTGTGTGCGATGCTCCAGTATTCCAGAGTCCTTTTTGATATCTGCTTGAATTCGAACGGATTTCAATTGAAATTTGTGGAAATTTTGCACACTGAGCATTCACACTTGGGAAAATTGCGTGGATTTTTGTGCGTTCAGCCCATGAACCAAAGTTTGGCCAAACAGTGGAATTCCATACACAGATCACAGTGTGCTTCCAATCAGATTCAGAACTTGAAGGAATGGTACAAAACAACTTCATGGAATATGTAGTTTATCCGATGTATGCGTATGGTGGTGGTGTGTTTTTTTTGGACTTTTTTTGGTCATTTCGTTGTTGTTGTATCAAAACCACGCACTCAAATCGGTCGAAAAATATGCATGCCAATATAATCAGAGTCATTTGTCTGAATTCACAAACGATGGGCACATTGAGCGAGAGTGATCCACATGAAATGCCACCGTCTCGCTCTCACAAAGAACAAACGGCGGCTAAATGATGATAAAAATTAGTTTTATTTGCAATAAAAATAAAATTAGTGGTATTGTTGCTGTGCAACCGCAATACTGAATGTATTTGTACAACATTTTGCAGGCCGCCTTTTTTCACTAGTCTCTTTCTCTACCGCTCGACAGACGTCTCTCTTTCACTCACATACATCGCTCGATTTCCCTACCTCTATATCTCTTTCGCTTTAGCACATAAACGTTTTGCTTCGTCACCACACCAAAAGCTGTAATTTCACAGTTCAGTTCAAAACTATGCATTTTGAACGCGTTTCGGATGCATTCTGTGTGTCGCTTGAAAATCGGTAAAACCAAATGGATAATGGAACCGCCACCCACTACATCAATTTAATTTATTATAATTCATGGTTTTCTTTCGGCACACACACATACACATACAGATACACATACACATATATACAAACTCAGCGCACAGAGAGACATAGAGAGAGAGAGAGAGAGAGAGAGAGAGAGAGAGAGAGAAAACGACAACCGAGAAATCACATTTGATTGTAACCAGAAACATTTTCTGCACCGCAAAAAATTGAATTTAAATTAAATTCAATGAGAGGAGAGAAAAAAATACCGTTGGAAAAACGAGTGTGAATAGAAATGAGCTGAAATCGGTGGAATATCACTCAAATGGTATTGGGTCCGGTACGTTTGAACATTTTTCCAGGTTTATGACGTCTGCCCATTTGCGCATATTTCAGGTATATGTATGCGTGCGAGCTCTGGTGAAGTTCATATATGCTGTTTGCCAACCTTAAATCACCATAAATTATTATATTTTTCGTGTGAATATATGCAGGGCTTTGCAGCAATCAGTCATCGGATATGCAAAATAATAACGAAATTATACGGATCAAAGGTACTCGAAAATGAAATTCGAACGCATAAAAACAATAACAAGCAGCAATGGCAATATGTTGCTGCAAAGCGAACAAGTAAATATACGTGAAAATTGGAGACCAGTATATTTCATGCCATAAAAAAAGAATGACACAGACACACACATGCCTACTGAAACAAAAAAAGAAGAAGAAGAATTGTTAATAGTACCACTAATATTTTTCATTTTGTCAACCTCTGTTAATTTAAATTTAAGCTAGTTATTCGGAGAATGTAATGACAACGCTTGCATTGGCTTTAGCGCCCGAACAAACGACGCAAAGCTGAACGCGTTACACTTTTGCACGTACAATTATTTGAGTTGCACCGACTGCATCTGGTCCATTTATTCAATGTGCTTGCGATTCACTCTCTTGAAAACAAAAAAAACCAACCAACCAACCAACAAACAAACAAACAAACCGAAAAGCGGGCGAAAAAAAATCTCTATTTATACGAACCAATTGCATGCATAATATTTCTGTTGATGTTCCATTGTTGTAATTAAAATGCAAGAACATCGCGAAAATTAGTGTGGAAAAAATGAGTGGCACAAAGTGCAGAATGAAAACAATAACAATCAGTGGTATAAGAGCCATGAACATCTCTAATACTTCTGGCACTTTTTGTGTGCCGCGCAGGACGAAAAAAACGCGAAAGCAATGACCAGAATCGAAAATTGTATGAATATGCATGAAATAAAAAAAAAAGATCTTCGCCTAAAACCACAAGCCACACAAACGAGAGTGAAGTGTGAACAGTCATACTTTATCATAAATGATAAATACATGTTCACTGTGCAATTAAACTATTAATGAATGGCATCGGAAATGGGACATCGAGGCTTCTGTATTGTTGATATATCAAAATAAAATCGAGCAACAAACGATATTTCATCGAGACACTGTTCTGTCCCTTTGCAATCTGGCGTTAATAATTTACATAATCCGAATTTATGTAAATTAATTTTTTTTCCTTCTCATCTCTTTCGCTTCAGAAATGAAGCTGAAATCACATTTACACTTTTGATGGCTACACACTTTTCACTCTTCTTGATCGAAAGTACTCAAAGGCCAATTCGCGCAAAGTGTGAATTACAGAAGAGCATCCATGATTCGTTTTTTTTTCATCTCGTTATCAAGGGCCCAAGAGCATCACTTGCCACATCCTTAGTTTGGTGTCTTTTTGTCGCATTGTTATACGTTAATTAATGTAACTCGGACGTGCATTGTGCTGCAAATGCGAACGTCCGTTTGTACATCCCTTTCGATTGCTGCTCAGTGCTCACAACTGAAAGTGCCACTGAATTCATCTTCATTTGTTTCTTCCCGAAAACAAACGAGTCTTCACTGACTTTCCTCAATTGCAAGACTGATGAGTTTTCTTCACACACACACATCAACAACACTCCTCTCCCTCCCCAGAATATTCCATATTCGGGATTTTCGAAAGCTGATATTTGGTAATCTTTACATTTAATTACAAATTGGTTTTAAGCGGAAGCTTGTACCGAGTAGTACACATCGCCCAAAACTAAATCGATTATGTTGATGAACAAGAAACGAAAACTCATCTCCGTTTGGTGTTTGGGATTCCGTTCGTAGAAATTAGTTCCATTTTAACATGGAAATGAAATTCTCAGGTTAATGAATTTGAGGTTTTTCCCCCCTGCGATGTATAACTGGCAAAAATTCATTTCATAAGCGATGCAACCATTTCTGTCTTTTGTGTCCGTAATGAGTGCAAAATGGTGAAAAACGAGAGAACGAGAGAAAGAGCAAAAAAAAGTGTATTGTAAATAGAGAAAGGGAGATGATTTTAAAATGAATATGATTTTTGCGAAAAGTTGCCCAATAAATAGGATAATATCCAGATGTTTAAGTTTGAAGAGACGCGCAAACCATTGCCAAATTGAGAAAGGCAGAGACAAACACACAAAAAGGAAGAGAGAGAGAGAGAGAGAGAGAGAGAGAGAGAGAGAGAGAGAGAGAGAGAGAGAGAGAGAGAGAGAGAGAGAGAGTTCACTGGTCGAAAATGTGAATGCACGAACGCTCTTGAAACGGAAAAGAACGAGAGGAGGTGAATGGCATTGCGATGATTCTGAATAGAATTTTGCTCTATCTTTCGCTCTCTCGTTCTCTGCTGGAAAAAAGATTTCTTCGATTCAATCGCAGCACACAGCGAGTTAATGAAATAAATATACATATTTGCATCCATAGCAGAATAATTCCCCGTCTTTAATTTAGTAATTATTTTTCCTTCTTCTTTTTGCCATTTCCTTTTTCTCTCACTCACCCGTTCGCTCGGGTTCAAGTCTAGATTCCAAATCGACTCTATTTATATGTGTGGTAAGTTCTGTGCGAAAGATACCAGAGATAATAATTTCGAAAAGCCGAACAGAGCAACCGAATATTAGCATCGAGTCAAATCTCTCTTCATTCATGGAAACACTTGAGCATTGAGAGCTTGGCCTTATGCATTGTGAACGAAATTATTTCATTTTTGTGTGCACATTGTAAAAATATGCGATGAAGAGGAAGATAAGGCAGGAGAGAGCGAGAGATGAGAGCAAACGAGCGAGATGGATGCCATGCACCATGCACTATATATTGCAATACTGAGTTGGCTGAAAATTGAAAAACCGAATAAAAAGTAAAAACTATTCTGGAATCCGAATGAAGCGCTGTGAAAGGCAATTTCTTTGTCATTAAATGGAATAAACAAAACAATAAGCGGCATTCATGCCATAATAGCAATGTTAAAACTAATTGCGAAGAGTTGGAAGAGAGATAGAGAGAGAGAGAGGGGGGCAGAAAAAAGTCCTTCCTCTTCTGTTACTTTACTATAAGTTGAATTTTAGCACAGAGAAAAAAGAGCACGGACGAAACGAAACGAAATGAAACGACAAAAAGTGAACCATTAATGCCGACGAAAACTTGATTCGTGTAGTTTTTGCTCTCTGGGCTGATGTGTGAATGTGTGTTTGGGTGTGGGTGTCAGTGGCTATAGGATATGATTGTGCCTGTGTCAGTGCCGTCGTCGTCATATCATCATTATCATTGGTGGCTGTATATCAGCTAGCGATCGCATTTCAAAACTCTTTTCATCATTTTCTCTTCTACTCATCACAGCTGTCAAAATTGGATTTCATTGTTTGAGTTTTATTTAATCCAGCCGAATAGTTGAACGGAACTTTCGGTTTGGGTCTCGTTTTGTATGTTCGTATCAACGAAAAACTTCGGATGCTTCGCACAGCACACACTGAACGATGCTTGGTGCCATCATGAACATTTTCAAAATAATAATACATAATGTTTATTAAATGATTACCGACTCCGTAGCGTACGAATGCAGGCGACGAGCCCGCCTGCCCGACCGAATGAATGAAATGGAAAAACTGTATGCGTGCGCTTTGCGCACACGATGAGCGGCAGAGAGACGGATACCAGATGGAGAAAAGAATTCATTGTTTTGTAAATTGATGGGGCTTATCATCTTTATAGCTGTGAAACGAAATTAATTTTAATTTCAAATGGAAATCTCGCACACACTCACATGAAAGAAAAAAAAAATCAAACATCATCAATGCTCAAGAGAATTTTGTACTTTTTTGGCTTCGTATTGTATTGCGTATCCGCATTCGATTCCAAGGCGAAGAGAGTGAAGAGTGATAGTGTGCAATGTGAGCCATCGAATAGAATAATTCTGTTTGTTCTGTGGTGTACTTCGTTCAGTGTTCGTCCGCCCGCCCAACCGTCAAATCGACCTGAATGAATGAGCCTGCCGAAGAAATATATACGATTTTCTATACATGCCATTGCAAATACCAGAAGTGAAATTGTACATTCGTTGCTTGCGGCCAACGTTTTTCATGACGATTGCAAATTTTCGATAAAATACATGATATGTTCATTTCGGTTAACTGAATGCAATCACTATCTTGATCATCATCATCATCATCATCCATATGGAAATGATATTGGATTATCACGTTGGCATAGAATGCAAATGTCTATCTGCTTTTTTTCTCCATTTTTTTTCGTGTGTTAGCTCGTGTATTTCTTTTTTTTTCTTCCTTTCTTCTCATTCGCCTTGTTCATTGTGAGTGATGAGTATGCATTTAGCAGCATGATCGCTGAGTGGCCGGGCGGGATGGGTAAAATGAACGCGAAAGAAAAGAGAAACACATTCAACAATTCAACTCTCGCATACGGATGCTATTGCGAATCAGATGAGATGTACGCGAAGTGTATTTGATAAAGAAAAGCCATAAATAGTTGATTTGAAAATCTCTAGTTAATACCGATGATGTTGATGAGCAGCCAAAGTGGCGGTTTGGTTGCGTGATCACAAGTGCAAGCAGAACATAAGTACGTAAAAGTAGCTGCATGAAATTATGATTTTTATAAACTCAAGTGGCTAAAACTTAAGAGCTTAACAAGCGTTTTTTTTTTCATCATCATCTCAACTGAAGACGTAAAAGTGGGAATGGATGAGAGATCCGTACGGAGCAGGAGAGAAAGACGAAGAGAGAGAGAGAGAAAGGGAAAAAAAATATGTAAAGTGAAACGACGCTTCGGTATGATGACAACGGCGCAGCGTGTAAAAGTTGAACAAGCAAAAACCGTTTCGACAAATCTTCTATCGCAACCTCAAAACCTTGGCCCAAGAGGAAAATTGGAAAAATAGCAGCGTACATACAAAAGAATTTCAAATGTGAGTGAACAAATGCGAGAACATTGCGAAAAGTACAAAAATCATTCGACACGTATCGTTGCAATGAGAGAAAACAGCGATAGGAGGGCAAGACCGAACCGAGCAGCGAATGAATATGAAAAAGAAAAAGAAAAAATAAATCGTGTACGCAAATGCAAAGTTTTTGTAACTGATACAATTTTAGTTATTTGCATTTAGTTGGTTGTATTTTTATGATGCAAATTCTTGAACGAAGTACCACGAAATTAAGATGAGAACCATTCAGCGCGCACTGATGCACACGACAACAAGCTGAGTATCAAGTACCGATTCGACGTTCGTTTTCCCCTTTCTATTTCACTTGCACATTCTCTTGACGAAATTCTCATTCTATCGTGCCAATTCCGACCGAGGGAGAGAGAGAGAGAGAGAGAGAGAGAGCGAGAGAGCAAGAGAGCAAGAGGTTGGTGGAGAGAAAGAGAAACCACTTGAAAAACATTGATCTCTCGAAGTGAATTCAACTTGAATAGCTTATCGCGAAAACGGTGCTCAATAATTTCATCATTAAATATGCCAATCATTTGGAAAGTATCGTTGCTCAAGCACCCCACACCACATTATGTCGGTCGGCTTTAATGTTACGCTAGCATTTCAACGGGATCGGAGGCCTTAGAAATCGTGCATAGAACCAAATCTACCCACTCTGTGTCTCAAATCCATCCTCTGAATTTTATGATTTAACTTTCATTTTACACGCCTCTCTGACACATAAATGTGTCGTGAGCATGTGTGTGCATGCCAAATCCCGTTCGCAACCCCATGAGTTTATGATTCTTATTATTTCAATAATTATAAGTGTTATTATTTAAATTATTTTATTATTCCGCGATTTGGTTTCGATGTGCTCATTCATCTTGAAAAGTTTTATTCGAAAAACATTGTCTAAGCTTGCGGATGTGAATGCATGAATATGCCGAGTGAATGGATGGATGGGAGAGCAAGCGGTTTTGTTCGCTTAGATTTGTGCGTGAAATGGTTTTTGTGGTTGTGCGTCTATGCTGCTGATGATGAAGTATTAAAATGATTTACCGTAGAACAAAAATTCTACGAAATGAAATTGCTATTTACCACAAAAGGGGTTTCTAGATTTCTCACGCATATGGCTGCTGAACGCCAGCGTTCTCTCTCTCTCTCGCTCTCCCGCACGCGCTTCCTCTCTCACTTTTTACTTTGGTTCGTCTTATGAGCTCACATTAGCCGTTATGTGATATGATTAAACTCATTTCGCTCCATAAATTTTGTATGTAAGAGTTTTTCTTGCTCACTCTCCTCTCCGCATGCCGCTTGATGTATTCTGTGAATATTCTGAATATGCTCTCGACGTTGTTTCACATTCACATATTTGGCGAATTTTTCGAAGAAAAAAAAACAAAAGCAAAAAAAAATCGAAACTTGTGCCCGCACACACTGTATAAAACACAAACACACACATACATATATATAGCGAAAAGAAAACAGTGACGAGAATAAAAGTTTTGGTTAAGAACATTTTTTTCGGTTTGGTTTTATATCACCAAATGTCATTCGGAACGTTCGGAGATTCAGTGTTCTCTCTCTCTCTCTCTTTCTCACACACACACACTCGAACAAATTCGCTCTCACTTGCGCGCCCGAGTTTCCTTCCTCTTCAGAGAGTCCCATTTGGATTGGAGGTCGCGCACAAGTCTTGTGCTCGCTGATGTGGTTGTTCGGGTTGCAAATGTTGTTTCTTTGAAGCAATATCAATATGACTTTATGGCTATGATTCTCTAAAGTTTTGACTGAATTTCAAATAAATTACCTTCATTATGATTATTACTATTATTACACGGTGTTGTTGTTCTCTTTTCCCAATTTGTTGGGTGTTTTTATTTTCCCGATACAAATTTATGGCGCACAATATTACACACACACACACACAGTCATATAACATACGCGTTCGAGAGTGGAAGCATTCACAGTCATAGTAATATACATTTTATTAGATACGATATTGTCGCTGTCGTTGAGTTGCGATAGAGAGTGAGAGACACAGAGACAGAGAGAAATACGAGGGAGTATTTTATCATAACAAGTATCATTTTACATCCGAAGAAGAAAAATAAAACGAACGCCATTATCATAAAAACTAGTTTTGGCATAAATTAACTTGGAAAGTTGTATTTTTTATTTGGTTCTAGCGCGTATTCACAACAATTCAGCCGCCAGCTAATGAGCATTTTGGGAGGGTTGAATGGAATCTAGTTTGGAAATAAACAGACAATGTGCTTGTAAAGAGGTGGTCGATTGTGATTTGAATTGCATTCATCATAGCAACAACCGACCACAAAACCGCTGACATATTTCCAACATCTAAATATATCTTGAACATTGGAACCCGGCATACATGTACGTATGCATCTAGAACATACTTTCAATCGTGAAAAGTGAAGCATAAACGATTTCATCACAGTTAACACGATAAAAACTAACAACCATGCGATCTCACTTGAAGAAAACTTCTTCACGGTGCATTATGTGCGGTGCAAATATGCCACGGGTGCACACATGCAGCCGCAGTAGCAGCAGCGGCAGCAATAGCCACAGCTACAACAGCAGAAGTCATGCTGTTGCAACTCCCATGCATATTAGTCATAACAGTTTGTGTATCGCTCTCGATTGCTATTCCGAGTGCGGAATGTGTGTTTGACTATGACTGCACCTATTGGAAGATGGTGCCGACGACGAGAGGGTGTCTTCGCCTATACGTACGTGCATGTGTATGTGTTTATTTGTATGGGCATTCATACGATTGCGATTACACATGGCATGAATATGGTTAAAAGGAATGTGCCATAAATTATTAGACGCAAATTAAGTTGAAACAGATGGAAAAGAGAAAAAAAAGGTGTTTTGTGTGTGATACTACTATCACCGCGATATGTCTGGTCGAGCTGTGTGAGGGTGTTGGGTTTGCATGTTTGAACTTCTCATTTGTTTTATTCGGTTTGTGCCTTCTTTTGCATTATTCATACTGTCCAAAAGTATGGCACTCACCTATTTCCATCCAAATGTATGATCATTCGAAATGAAATGAACAGAAAAAAGGGAACACAGACACACGGCAAAATTGGAGCTGAGCCCGAAAAAATGACCGACGAAAACGAAACACCAGCACGAAAATTGTGAGCCTATTAAATGGCTCTCGGTAATTAAGCAAACTAAACGGTCATTTATGCTTCACATGTATCGGACTATGAAGTTGAGTTTTAAATTTTTATCATATTTCAAGCGTGTTGCCAATTCCAAAAGTCCAGCGCCGTGACAACATTAACATACAACAAAACACTAACACAAAACTTTTTACTTTGTTGTCGCATATTTTCATTCGAGTTTTTCGAGAGAGAGAGAGAGTTTTTCATTTCCCATTTTTTTTCTGTTTGTTTGTGTTTGTTGATGTTGTTGCTGCTCTGAGAGTGTGTTTCATTTTTACATATCAAACGCTAGATACACGACATACGAGACACACAAAAATATGATAAAGTATTATTCCGTAGAAAAATGATATCATCGCTTGTTAATTATCAGCGTTTTTGCTTTCGCTTTTGTTACGTTGCTCTTTTTTTCTGTTTCTGCCTTCTATATTTATCGTCTGCAAATGAGCGATGAGCGATGAATTTGTGTACATAATAAATGTTGCGATAGGAATCGCTTTGCATGCATTTTTATATTGCTTTTAAATTGAAACACCCCTTTTTTTCCACTCACTCTCTTCATCGAGTATGGTGAGTTAATTATTCCTGCTTGTCTTCTGTGTTGAGTTTTGGTTGCCGTTTTCTCGGGTGTTATTGTTGGTGGTGGTGGTTGCTATTGTGGCTGTCGTCATCGCCACCGCCGCCGTCTCGCTACCACTGTGGCTGTTTCATATTTCTTTGTATTCGCTGTTCCTCCTCGGCATATTTCGCTACATTGCACTATTAATGCATTTCATGCACACACACACACGCTCATGTGTAAATGGGGCTCACGTACAAAAACGGCATATATACATAATCGCCGTATGGCGTGTCGTGTCGCATATTCAAATGCAAGCCAACACCATTGATGAATTGCCTACGATAATACAGTCACTGTCCCGTTCCGTTCCATCCCGTTCGCATGGCAATGGTTATCATTTGAATTTTGTCAGTGCTTAAATTACTTAATTGTCGAAAATCGAAAACAATCGCATCAAATAGACTCCCCGAAAATGTATTCAGAAATGTATTCGAAAACGTTTTCAACGGTTTTGCAGCTCTTAACGGAGTGTGTAGATGTGTGCGAGAAAGATAGAGAGAGAGAGAGATGAGAGATGAGAGATGGAGAAATACAATAGTAACAATACACAAAATGCGTCTGAAAATGCTGAAAACAATGCCAATGATATTTGGGCTTCGAACACATGATCGAAATGTCAGGGACCACTTTCAATGGGATCAAACATAATACAGTTTTAAATGGGAACAACGATCAATAAAAACAAATGTATCCACCTCAAACATGAATGTCTTCGATTGTGTGCGGAAAATGTTTTGGAATATTCCATGCTAAAGTTTGGGAAAATCGTACGTTGCAATCCGGTTTCGGAGTGAATTGAATTGGGTGAAAATAGGAACCGGGCGTGAATGGAGCGCATCGGCAAAAACACATTACAACTGAATGCAATGCAAATGGTTCGCATGAATATTCAAACTCAACAGAATAATTCATGTTAACCAGTTGTTGTTATTGTTTTCTCAACTGCATCCCATTTCGTCTGTTTTCAAATTCTGATTGTTTTCTATACGAAGATACGAAACGAATGTATTTGAAAGAGCTGAAGCATTAGATGGATGCAGACGCGAAAGAAAAGAGACACTTCCGAAAGGAGATACACATGAAATTGATGCATTTGTAAATGATAAACCAATCGGTATGAAAGGTTGCAATGTTTACTGCAACTATTTCTTTCGAGCTGCAAATCATTCGCCTACCATGATCTATTCTTCCCAACAAACTCCTCCACTCGCACTCGCACTCGGGGGATGCTGTTGTGAGTTACAATTTAATATGCATGAAACATGAGAATACGTTTCTTTAACCAATTCGACAAGTAGTTTGACGAATATTTTCAGCAACATGGGGGGAAAAGACGAATCGAATATGAACTGTGGTGTGGTTGTATTGCATCTTCTTGTCAATCGCATGGAATCACTTATTTTCCACTCAAAACAATTCCATGCTAACAAACTTTATTTATTGCATTTTGTTCCATAAAATTAGGATTCGTTGATTTTGCTACTATATTGTTGCTGCAGATGTTGCATTCCAATTTACCTCGCACACGAGCACGCAAATCCCACCGAAAGATAAATTCATCTTTCATCGAGTACTTACATAACCATATATATGCACGTTCATAACAAACACAAGTATATCAACAAAAAAAGTGGCTGGATCCAGACCAAAAGGTAAACATTCAACTGGGGGAATGCCTTATCTGTTTAGCAAACCAACGAATAATATTATTCTTGAGATTCAATCCAAACAAATTATTTGTGTACACACTGTAGTATGTACGTATACTTTGTCTACAACAATGGCGAAAGAATTTCGAAAATTCAATTATAGAATATGAACTTATGGACTTTTGTTGCATTGCAATTAATTGCAATTTTAATTGCATGAAAATGTCTAGAAAATAATCGAAATACTCTCTCACTGTATGTATAATACATATATATTGAAATAAATTGAGAGATTGTTGAGATCGTTGCTATTAAACTGTGGTTCGGTGAAATTTGAATCACTTTGGAATGCACGCCATATTCATGGATATTTAATTATTTCGACATGATTTGATTTCACGTACTAGCTTCACCATGCAATAGCCCCACAAAATGAAAGAGAGATGCCTTGGCTGCAAAAATATTCGCGTTAATGATGGGCTGACGGTGAGTGCTTTTGTTGTTGTGATCGCAATTAATTGCGACTCTGTTTCGAAATGATTGGTACATGTTTGATTGTGTTCGTTTTCGATGTTTACCATACTTATCGACACAGCTTGAATGGAGCTGAATGAAGTGCAATCGATTTTAGTGCTATCCAAATTTCGTTGCGTAGCCATTGTTGTTACGTGTCGACACGTTGGGTTTTAGGTGTTTTGATAAAATTTGCATGCAGCATTTATCGTCGATCACAGTTTGCGTTCTAGTTTCTGTGTTACATCGGTAAACAAGAGAAAATGCGATTTTTCGCTCTCTCTCTCTCTCTCTCTCTCTCTCTCTCTCTCTCTCTCTCTCTCTTTCTCCGTCTCCTATTTTCTTCGATCAACGTAGACGGTTTTTGTTGCCGTACGTAAACATACACTTTCAACCATCATAAATTTGTAGTGCAAAAATCATCTTCACCAAAAATCAAACAACGCATTATCTCTCTATATCGCACACATACATACACTACGTATTATCCAGCGCAACACATCATCATCTCTCTGAATAGTTGCAGCCTTTTGATGTATGCCAAACCAGCTGGAGATAATGTATTCGCTTTTTGTTCATTTTCCCGATTTTTCTTTTGGCGAAAAACACTAAAAGGATAAAAAAAAACGGCAAAGCAGTAGCAGACGAACGCACTTGAACTGACAATTTGCAGCAATGATTCATGATACAAGAACATGGTAGAGAAAGAGAAAGAGTATGTGTGTGTGTGTGTGGTGTGTGAGAGAGATCATGCATCAAAATGCAACGATATTTTCTTAACGTGTCTATATCATCGCAGTGAATTTATGTGCACAATGAACTGAAAATGAAGTTGTTTGACTGCGAATGATGTATTTCCCCTTCAACCGATGAGATTTTATACTCATACACACAATGTAATGGTCATGGATTTATACCGATTGCAACAGCAGCAACAGCACCCAACGAATCACGTACTTAAGACAAAACGAAAACGAAGTTGATAGCAACAGCAACAACAAGAGCCAAACGCACAAGCAATTATGAAAATGTGTTTATTTCCACTCTTACACAGCTTACAAAAAGATTAAGTTGCATAAAATTTTTCCACCATAAAATGAAAAAATTTCTACAAACGTACTAAGCATCTTAATGGGTGATCCATTGATTTCATTCAGATTGATAAGTGAACTCTCCTATGAATGGCGGTGAGTACCAGCAAATTAAAACAATTTTAATACAATGCCCAGTCTTGATTTTGTTTACTGAAAATTTGCTACAACTTATGCAATAACGACACCACACCCACCATCGTTCCGATTCGAATTCGGTTCGACGTGCTCTCTCTCTCTCCCTCTCTCGTTGCCTTTCTCTCTGTGCGTTTCTCTCACAGACAAACAATCAAAGTCATTTTGCGATTGAACGAGACGAAAGCCAGCTAAAGTGCGCCCCCCTCTCAAACCGTGTCCGGAATTAATAATTTCCATAGAAAACTTTATGAGCGCACTGATGTTACTCCAACAAATTGCTTTTATGTGAAAATAATTAGCAACTGAACCACTACATAAAGAAAGCATTTGGGTCCAATCTCTTGAGAATAGCTTCAACATTATCAAAAACTATAAACACTGTTGCCTCGATGACTCGAACTGAGCCGAGCCGAGCGCTGGAACGGTTGTTTCATTCATGTTACATTTCTTTGGTATAACGTTTTGCGTTGTGGTTCTCTCGTTGCTTATAATCAAACACCCACTACACACACAATTCATTGTACAAGTAGTAGAAAATCTAGTGTTTTTTGAACGCCCCAAATCCTCCGTCTCTCTTCCCTCTGCCAGTATTCGATAGATGGAAATAGAAGACTTGTTTACGGAAGGATTATGTGCGAAAAGATTTTACCCTGCTTTTTACCGTACAATCACTTCGTAAGCAAACAATTTGAGAGATTTCTCTCTCTCTCTCCCTCTTCCGAACAATTTTCGATGACTGCAATAGTTGCGGAGCAATTAAATCGTTCAAGCTGAAACTGATTAAACAAAATAGAATGAAAAAAATACGAACCTGGTACACAACCGCCCAATTTCGTGCATAAATTACACCAAAGTGAACGAGAGAAAATGTTCAGAAAGTGGTTTTTCGTGGTTTTGGTAAATGACAATGTTTTGTGTGTACAATTTCAAGCCACACTTAAATCATAGCATTACAAAATGCAAAATTTCCCATGGGTAACTCGCCAGTGTCGTATCTTTATTGAAGCTTAAGATTAATATTGTGTTATTCTTTTCTTATACGCAATATTTGTGGAATATACTTAGTGTATATAAGAGGTTATTATTGAAAGGATAGGGAAAAAATGTTCGTCGCTTTAATTTTCCGGTTTACAAAGAGTACTTATAACCAGTTTAATCCGATGGACAATGCTTCACAACGACTTACCGACGATAAAGATGAAAAACAAATATTGCCACCCAATCTCACTCCTAATCGCCGCTTGAATATTTATTGTGCAACCAATTTATCGGTATTTCATTAAATGGAGTTTTCAATTTTCTACGCAATTTCTAAATCAAGAATGGATGAATACAAACCAAATCATTGCTATAATTAACCCGATTCGGTTCACACATCAACATTTACATAATTTGTAATGGGGATAGAAAAAAAAACACCCTGATAATAATCCGCCTATAAATGTGGATATAAATAATTTTGAACTAATGTATAATATTGGATTGAGGCACAAATGTAATTCATTTGTGAAAGCGCATATATTTTTCGATACACGATTCGGAATTGTGTATTCCGTCGTGTATCAACATGCACGCTCATATGTTTTGGATAAAATTAACGACATTTGATATAGTCACAAAGATTCGAATGCATACAAATTAAACGACCGAGTAACCCTTTATCGGTTGTACCATTTAATGGCCTAATTAAGCCTTCTATCAACGCCCCGAAGCTCAAAAACTAAAAGTCCAAAATTGAAATCTGGCCGATATGAATTAAACGGTTTGCATTTAGTTTCCAAATAACCGACCGCATAAAACACACGTTCCATCGAAACTGAGTGCACAAAGCGCAATAACCAAAGAAAAATCCACTCATTATTATCTGTTGTCCTCTCTCTCCGCTTTGTGTCTCTCACTTTCAGTGAGTGAGTCAGTTGTGAGCATTGGCTCTTTTGCAAATGACACACATGCACCATATCACAAAAACAAAAACAACAAGAACAACAAAACAAAGAGTGGTTAATTAAATGCATCAAAATGCCGTTTTACATTTCCTCTGTCTATTTACGAGTTATGTTCTATGATACTTGTACCAGTTTCACACATGTGGTGCGCTCGGGCACACACTCGCTATCCACTCTCTCTCTCTCACTCTTCCTCTTATTTCATATTTTGATCATTTGTGCAAATAAATTTAATCATTTGGCGACATACAACTACATATATTTCAATGATGGTGATTATTTTTTTCAACGATATACTAATGTCATCGGTTTCGGTTGTTCGTTCATTCATTCGTTTGGCTCGCGTTTGCTCGCACACCATATGCTGTATGGCTGTGACAATTCAAGTTTGCGGGTCCACAGCAAGTTCAATACCATTCTAGCTGCACGTATAGTTGTGCGGCACAAATGCCAAAAATAAAAACTGCCACCGCGCATAAATTAATGTTATACTGTGCCGCGCGCTGTTGGATAGTTTGTTTGTAGGTAGTTGAATAATTATTCTTGGCATTTTCCTTGTGCACGCGGCCCGCTACTTCGTTGTCTTCTTGTTTCTATCATTTACGCTCACTGCACAGGATTGCACATACAATTTTTTTTTCTCTTCTCTTTTGCTTTCCTTAGAGAGCACCGAATTATTGTGTAATTCACACTCACGCTCTAGCTCACTGCTCATTTACAGCTACAGACATTGAGCGAAACATATATATTTATGCATGATTGAGAGTATTTTGGCATTGCAGTCGTCCCAGCATCGTCGTTTCAATCCTTCTTGAATGCAACCATGCCGCTAGTGTTCTAACAGTTTGGCGATGTAATATGCGCGCACGAGTCGCGATTCGTTTCTGTTTCATTTTGTTGCTGTTGTTGTTTTTTCAACTCGTATTGCACACATTTCGGTTTAGTTATATTGATTGCATCTGGACTTAATTATTCATATTTCAATTGGGATTGCTGTTCGCATTGCATTTCAAACACACACACACACACAAAATGTACCACAGAAGCGGCAGAGAAGAGAAGACAACGGCAAACACACAGAGGAAAACCGAACAGCATTCCATTTAAACATTTATTTTATTTTCTAGCAATAAGTTTGTGTATGTCGCTGATATTTTACCGTATTCCTCCATAAATGTATGAATATTAGGTGCAGGAATGCGAATTGTTAGTTTGATATGTGTGTAGGGTTTTTTTTTCATTTGCCAGCGGCAAAGAATGAACACGCGAATATGCTTCACTGGCAAAATAACTGAGAATAACTGTTTTAAATCGAAAATACATTTGGTTTTCGCTCTCATCCCTTTTTTCTTCTTGTGTGCTGGAAAATCAGGCAGATTTTCTCACAAATCGCCAGGCATGGCAAAAAGGAGTAAAGAGACCGGGAAAAACACACACAATCGCTTGAGAAAAAAAAGGAGTGAGAAAGAGCATAGCGTCAACAGCGAGTCTCCAACGACTATGGGACAAAAAGTGAACAGTTGTAGGTTGTAGGCAAACGAAAAAGAAACATTCATAATAT
Source organism: Sitodiplosis mosellana (assembly GCF_009176505.1). NCBI lineage: Eukaryota > Metazoa > Arthropoda > Insecta > Diptera > Cecidomyiidae > Sitodiplosis > Sitodiplosis mosellana. Next base: position 12,386,984 of record NW_022601467.1, on the reverse strand, counting down.
AACTGTAACATGTTATTGCAACCTCAAATCGTGCACTGTGTGCACATTTTAACCGATTCGCCCATAGCCGAAAGTTATAAATTTTTATGAATTGTGATTTCGTGTATATGTGCGGTAAAACTACAACTATCGATTTTATGGGTAACTCAGTTTGTGTGATTCGAAAGTGAATATATACGTATAGATGTGTGTGTATGTCGTCGTCGTCGTCCAACTTTTATAAGCAGATTCAGTTGCACAGAGAGTCTGGGCCATGAGCCACTCTACTTCGTTGCACGTTTCATGTGGTTTTTAGTCATTTTTGCGCTTTTTTGCTACCCGTACTTTTGCCACTGTTTCTGCTATGGCATGGAGAGTGTGTGTGTGTGTGTATGTGTCCGCTTTTCTTCCCCTTGCCCACTTTCAACCATTTAACCATCTTGTTATTGTACAGCTTTACCAAAAAATTTCATCAATAATCTTTCTCTCTCCTCATTTTCCTCATTTCCTTTTCGTGGCAACCACACGTACACACACTATTTTCACGTTGCGCTTAGAAATCCATTAGCCATCCATTGGCTTCAGTCTACGTGTGTGTATAAATATGGAATATGCCCGTTTTTATTCGCACGTTTGGCGCGTCGCCCGCCACTATACCATTGAACAACGCAAACAACACTCGAACAACAGAGCAAGAACAAGAAGAAGAGGATAGAGAAAGCAGGATGGGAATGAAGGAAAAAAACATCACCCGTTTACGGAGTTACAACATAAATTATGTATTTATTATTAAAACTGAAAAATAAAAAGAAAATACGAGAGAGAGTGAGAGAGAGCGGTACAAAAGTACACAGCGGTATAATAATGCACGGCAATGAGGAACCAAAACTACAGCAAAAGAAGGCAAAAAAGTCCAACCGTTTTGATCCATGGAAGCGTGCTGTGGCGGAATTTTCAATCCATTTGTGTGTTCATGATTTCGGTGTGCAGTCGCTTACTGTTGCTCCGTTTTTGCTGCTGCTGTTGCTGCTTTGTGTGTGTGTGTGTTAATGCTCGTGCAACTTCCATTTGATGCGACCGAATTTTTTTTTCAGCTTTCGCAATTTCTTCTTTGCTCCTCTAAAATGCACAAACTGAACGTAAACAACCCTCTAACGAAGTATAGAGAGTCTTTTGACAAACAATCTCTCGATACTCTTCACGCGCGCAAACAGATTGATATAAAATGTTATTAAAATCTGGGATATTGAACGTACATACGAACTTTGATTTAGCTAAAATGCAAACAATTTGAAATATTGATGGAACAAACAGCGAAAGATATTGCGATTACGTAGAATCGGTTTACAATCGGTTGCACTTTAATCAGCTGACAGCATGAACGAGCTTGTAAGCGAACGAGCGCGAACACACGAATGAAAGAGAGAAAAAAAGTTGTAACAGTTTTCGTGGCAGGAAATCACGGTGAATAATCCGTTTGCCTGTTCAATCCGACTGAATTTTTGAATTGGTTAAATTCAGATTGCTGATTCTTTTTTTCCTTTGGTTCCAATTGGAATATTTTCGTGATTTTTTTCATCCAAACTTTTTTCTCGATTTATTTATGACTTTCACCGTGAATGGCTGAAACGTAAAATGGCGCATTTTTTTACTCACGAAATAAAAAAAACAATTGCACCTCTCGCAAATGATGGGAACGTGTGTGTAGAAGAAAAAAAAGAAACGGCGGTAAAATTTCCCAATAGAGATGATTGCGAGTACCAACCAAAGAGAAAAAAGGACTCAAACGATTTTTAATATTTTTTTGATGTGTGTGTGTGTGTGTGTGTGTGTTTGGAAAAGTTCGTTTCATGCTACATGCAGCATAAATTAAATGGATTTCTTTTCATTAAAATTGAAAAATGAAGTTATATTAGTTGTTGACAAATTTGCCATGTTCGATGAATTTACCAAACTGGTGGGACTCTAAGCCAAAACTTTGTTTTGGTTTATGTAGCTTAATTAAATTTATTTCATTAGCTTAACTTATTTAAAAGCAATTAATCTAATTTAAGCAATCATAAAACTAGGAATCAACCTCACCAAAAACCATAAAAACCAAAAATTAAACGAAACAAACCATTTTTATTTTCTCTTTTCAGGAAACTAAATACTAATCCCGAACTATCACATTTCCAACGCAAACTCCCTATCTCCCTCTCTGCACACATACATGTACACACGAGCGGTCGCGGAATAAAAAAAGTAAAACAACATTTGCGGTAGATACATGACTGCAGCATTTTTCGATGGAGAAAGACAGCAGTCCAAGAGAAGGATGGAGAGCGAGTGAGTGCGAGAAAGAGAGACAGCAAAATAGCATCGATGCTCAGTGTTCATATACGCTCAGAGGAATACATCATTAAACAGATACTAATGGGATTCATGAAAAATAAATCCGAGAAACCATTATTCCAGTTCCACTTGAGACGATAATTTATGAAGAGTGATCATTAAAAAGTGATAATTTTTGACGTTTTATGAGTGAATGAATCTATGCACGGGTATGTATTGTATGGTGGTACTGCTGCTAATGCTGATGCTGATTCTGCTGCTGCTATTACTGCTTGCCAGCAGTGAAAATCGGTTGCTGCCGCCGTTGCCACTAAATACTATGACTAAACTATCCTCGTGTCACACATTATGTTTTGAATCTAAAGCCATCGCCGGAACAGACATAACACAATTTATAACCAGAACAAACAATTTTCGACGATCAAAACGAGAAAGCGTCGCAGAGAGTAGAAAAACGTTGAGAGCGTTGGTTCGCGTGCGCGCAAAAACGCTCACACATTACACCGTAAACCGTAAACCGCACAGTCATATCTTATATTCTCACCACATGCACATGACAACTGCATCTCATATCGCACGCACACCGAAAACGGTAGCAAAACTAGATCTCTATTTCTCTATCTCTTCACATCTCGATTTCTCTCAGATTAGTCTGGCACTGTGTCTTACAGGCAGCCGAATTAAATATCATTAATGTCTCATTTTTAAAGCACTTTTAAGTGCACCGTTGACTGTTCCAACAAATAAACCGTGGAAAATCCCAAACATTAGATTTAAATGGAAATTTACACACAAACACACCAAAAACTATACGACAAATAAGCTAATGCTCAAAAACATTGAAACCACACACTCTGTCAACGCCCAATCGAGCATTTTACAACGCATACAAATCATCACGAACAATCTGAGATCGGAATAAAAACCAACGAATGATGTCACAACCTAATCAAGAAATGTAAAAGATAGCAGAAGAGAAAAAAAACACCAAAACACTGGGACTTCGGAGAAAGAGAGAGAGAAAGAAAAAGTGTTGATGTAATTTGCTTTTTTTTTCAACTTGTCCATCCACATGTACATCGATGTTGATGGATGCCATGCCATTTGGAAGGAGAAAAAAATGTCTGAGCGGCTGAGCTGCACTTGATATAATTAAAAAAAACGTAGAATCAGAATGATTCACATAAAGTTGTCATGGCGAAATGCAGTGGTACATTTTTGTGTCATCATTCAATTTTTGGTCGAATTGAGTTTGTCCAGAATTAGTGGAAATTGGTACAAACATAAAATACGGTTCATTCAGTGTGCAATGTGCATATATGTGAAGAAGGTTGAGTGTGTGCCACACGTTGCACATCCGTGAAAACGGAGTGAGTGCCACACACGAGCCGAAACTGGCTAACCAACCAACAAATAAAAAAAAAACAAAAATATACAGAGAAATAAATTATGGGATGAGAATGGAATTAAAAACAAAAGGAAGTAAAATAATAGTGGTGAGCACTAGCAGACGGCAATGTGACAGTACACTGTTTTGTGCTGTTAATGGTCGCCTCATCCACGGTGAAAAGACAAAATACTGGGAAAATCTAAAGTAAATAAATTCACTAATTTCACAGCGGTTGTTATAAAATGGCAAACCTGACATTTCGGCTCTACCGTTACATGCACTCGCACACATAGTTTTTGGCGCAACTCATTCACCGCTCTCTTTATTACTGCCGCCTTTAATGTACAGCAATAAAATATCGTCTTTGGTTCTTTTTTTCTCCCTTCAGTTCATTCGCAAATTGCTTTTGGTCTCTCTAACGGCAACGAGGCGGTTTCTTTACCAATTCTTCAGTCAAATTGAAAAGTACGGAAAAAAAGTATAGTTTGAAAATTGTTTCATCGCCCGATTCGTTTACGGGAAAAAGATCAAGCGTAACAAGATAATATTTCAGCAACAGCAAGAAGAAGAAGAAGAAGAAGAAGAAGAAGAGAATAGTATGTCGAAGGAGTGACATCGATTTAAGTGTTAAATCGTCACATTTCTTACATTTCATTACCAATTTTCCGCACTATTTGTATTCTCAACATTATTCGTCGCATTTCACAGTTGGATCGGTGGATTGTTTATATTACGGCATACAGATGACGATCGAGCGGTATGCACGAGCATAAGCATGAATGAAAGTGTGTCTTATATCACAGCCAAAACGGAATCGACTGTTAAATCAAATGAAATACACACTCAAAAACTGTGGAAAGAAAAAAGAAAAGAGACAAAGAATAACAAAAACAACAACAATAATAATAATAACAGTGTGATTCACATTGTATCCGCATGTGCACATTTTGTCTCATCTCTCTCACTGTGAATGAGCTGCACGGCCAAATAAGAACGAATCAAAACAAACAAAAACATACGTGTATACAAATTCTAAACATAACGAGATCTCGTATTTTGACATTTTTTTTGTATTTCTCTTCCATCGAAAACTAGGCTCTAAAAATAGACAGAGCCGCAATAAATACGGATACAATATACATATAATTATAGCTATATCCCAAATATGAATGAGAGATACACAGAGTGCAATGGTGATGGCAATGGCAATACCGATAGCAATAGCAAATGCAAAACATGTCAGCCGCATAGTAACACATACGAAACACACTTTCTATCAACGGTGTAAAGTTTCTCGTCCATATATAAATAAGTTCCATAGCGTAGATCGGGAGCGCTAGCTCATAGTGTAAAGAGAGCGATAGCAAACGAGAGAGACAGAGAGAGAGAGAGAGAATGAAAGAGAGCGACGGGCAAGTGAATGTGAAACAGAAACATCGGGAAAGAAAAACAAGAGCCAAAAAAGATACGGATTTTCTATGCATACAATAAATACTCGCATATGTGGAAAACATTTGGATGCATATGTAATCATCCATAAATTTGTTTCTCTTCTCTCTATTATATTGTGATATTAAAAACAACACAAAGAAAACTAACTCTCGTGTTCCCTCTCTTTGGCTCGCTCTCAAACCAACAAGAAATGAAACCAAATAAAAATACAAATGAATTTTGAGAGAGAGAGAGAGAGAGAGAGAGAGAGAGAGAGAGAGGGACACATACCGAATAAAAATGGCATAACCGATGCAGAAGAAATAAAAAAGGATGCAGAAGGCGGAGAGGAACGAGGACGATAGAAAGGGAGACACACTATGTTCGCTGAAAATAATAATATAATAAAACAGGACGATAATATAATGGAATAACGATGCACACTTGAGTTTGAATATACAAAACGAACGAATTACGTTTGCTTGCCCTTGTTAGTGACATGAACACATCAACATTTCAGACATATATCCCAAACACATACACACATAACATGACAGCGCTAAAACACACAATCGCTGAATGCTGTGTGTGGCGACTATTTACCCACTAAAATATGCATTCAAGGCTTGAGAGTAATTTGTACGTCACTGCATCTCGATGTGGCAGAGTATCCCATCCTCTGCTCCACTATTCCTCCTTTTTTCGCCAGGAGACAAACACACACACACACACACACACACATTAGTATGACGATAAATTGTTGGCCATATTCAAAAAAGGAAAATCTCTCACGGTATGATATGCGCGCAACGAAACGAAACGGAGCACACAGTGAAAAAGCAGGAAAAAGAACAAAGGGAGAGAGAGAGAGAGAGAGAGAGAGAGAGAGAGAGAGAGAGAGAGAGGATAAACTCAAGTACGTAATGGAAAACAAGCAGAGAAGAGCTAAAGAATTACATGTTTCCTCGTTTCATCTATTTGAGCCGACGAAAATTAGCACAATAAATGTTATTGTTTTGATCATGATTAGCACTAAAATCTCTTTCTCGAATTTGTAAACTCTAAAGTCTGTGTGTGTGTAAGCCAGAGCGCCAAGAGCATCAAGCGCTGGCAGACACTTTTCGCAACATACATGGGCACCGGTGTGTACTACCGGACGGAAATAAAAAGTGAACATAAGTCAAGCAACGTAAGCGTAAGCAGCACACAACAAGCAATATATCATCTTTCCGTCCAGAGAGATATTGTTTTAGTGGGTAAGGAAGAAAAATCAGCATAATGGAAAAGTAAAATGCGTTCGTGTGTGTTTGAGCCAGCTCGCCAAGTGCAAAGAGTGCAAAAAAAAGTGCCCGAATTGGACGAGGTTCATGGGAAAAACGGTAGCAAAAGTCTACATCTGACTCGTATATTTTGTTTGGTACTCGCAAACGCAACAATTTCACCGGGACAGAAGAAAGAAAGAAAGAAATAGACAGCGCGATGAGATAAGATGAGCTAAGAGCGACGAGTTACGATGATGAAAACAACATTGACGATACTGAAAGTTGATGAAGACGACGATGATGATGATTAGTGCTGTATGAATTGTTTACTGGATCACATCTAAGCACATAAAAATACAGACATTAACAAATAGTATCCACTTAAGGCAAAGTAAATATTTATTCAAATATTGGAAGCAAAACACAGCGAACCAACGAGGATTTCGTTTCATCTGTCTTTGTCGGTTCAATGTGATTTTGTGCGCTGGTAACAGTGAGCAAGACAGTGAGTGCAGTGTCGTTTGAATTTGAACTTCAAAATTGGCGAATTGCGTTGATGATGGAAGAACAAAAGCCAATGTCTTGGTGCGATCCTCTTTCGGTGAAAATTCATTCATCACAACGATAGATACCCATAGTATGTACAGTTGAAATTCGTATTGAAAAACGTTCAACTTACTGATTCACTTAGCTAAATAAGATTTGCGCCCGTTTTTCTCGGCATTTCAATGAGATAATGTGAAATGAGTACGCAAACACACTCAATGCGCAACAACAACAACAGGAAAAGGCAAGAAACCGAGTTGATGGCACCTAATAACCGGAGAAAAACCCACGGAAAATATGCGTTTCGCTCAAACTCAACGACACAATGAGCTGCTGCTGTCGCCGCAGAACACTGAAGGGTGGAAGGAGATAGAACTGAAGAATAATGAACGAGAAATGTGTGTGTGGTGTCGCAGAAATTGCGGATAGATTTCAAGGAGAGAGAGCGTGAGCGAGCGCGTTTTCGTAAGCGCTAAAAGATGACAGTTTCGAATAAATCATTTGAGTAAATGGATACATGGAAAACAATCATCCAAGCTAAATCAAGTTCAACTCCATAAAGATGACACGGCCGTGTGGAAAATGATGCGACACAGGCGAACAAAAAACTAGCTACAATAACCGAACGTAATTTAGAAGAAAAATGCATTATTTACTTTAACACTTCAATTTTCATTTTGAAATGGAATTCACTTAAAAGCCGCTCTCTTCCTCCCCACATTCACTCGTTCTCGTTCTCTTTCGCTCTCGACATGTTCACTCGGCTTGCACAAATGTCAGGAAAAAACGTCTGAACGAAAGAGACGTTGTGCAACGTGAAGAGAGATGGAGATTGTGTACATTGTACAATCCCAAGTTCTAAAATGGAATCGAGCATCGAGCAGGCGTATCGTGTGTATCAAGGTGCACTGGCATAAGTGCCCGTGTGTATGTCGGGTCGAGCGCAATTCAATAGATGCAAATAAATATTTACAGACCGTGATTCTATTGTATTTTATTCAGTTTTGGTAACAGACAAATGGGAGAATTCATGAAACAAAGACATTTTCAGATGTGCACCCCGCGAATGCGCGCGAGCGCATACACGTTTGCAATTTTTGAACACAGGGAAATGCATCAAAACATGTATAACATCAATGTAAACCACGATGAGCGTACACTGTGAAGAGAGTAGTAGAAGAAGAGGAAGACGACGACGACGACGACGACGACGAAAAAAACTCCCCCATTCGAATGACACATAATAAACAAATGATTAAACTATTTATTTTTCGTTTCGGTTTTATCTGCAGTGTCGATGTGTGCTGCTTCGAATTATGCTCGCTCTCCGTGTGGCGAGGACTTTGTAATCATTAGCTTGTTTAAAATTTCAAAAGGCTAAAGTGCATTTGTTTCAACAAATGTAGCAGACGAACAATGGTTTTGCTGCTTCTTTTTTTTCACCGTTTTGTATCATGTGTGTTCTAATGTTGTTTGTACATTTTCTCTTTTCCTCTTTTTTTTTGCAGCGAACGAGACGGAACTTTGATACATACAACCGATGCAAAATCCAGACAAACACATGAGAGTATGTGCATATTCAAAACAATTGGCTACAGATAATTGATTGCGTTGTTTTGAAGCGCATGTGAAAGGTAACACACACACATGTGACGTGGAGAAAAAAAAACGTACACACACAAATATTTCTTCCAACGGAAACATTCTGTGCATTGTCATCCAACTATCAATACGTACTCAGTGCTAAAATTGCATTCCATCCAAAACGGTTAAAATTCTCAGTGATATTGTCATTTAAGGAAGTAGAAAGGACAACTTCAGCCGGTGTTTGAACGCGATAATTAGTGAATAATAACAAAAGGTGCCCGCAAAACCGAAATCAAATCGTTTCAAATGCAGTAGACGTGAAAAACAGAACTACAACAGAGTACTATCGTCTCTTTAATACATAAATAGAAATAAAAGTGCATTCTCATAACGAGCCAAGGATTTTTAAAAGCCAAAAAAAGAGCGAGAAGAGAGAGAGAGAGAGAGAGAGAGAGAGAGAAAAAAAAACAACATAAAAACGAGTAAAAGGTGTGCAAAATCTCGAGAAAAGGAACAATAATAATAACAATAAATTATTAAAATAAATGATGAAAATTAGGAAGAGCAACGCGTCGACACCACAAAATTATAGAGAATTTAAAAGCAGCAGCAGCAGTTACCATCACACGAAAACTTACAAAATGAAGGCGAACAATAGCAATTGCAGTAGTTTGTGGCGGCGAGTCCTTAGCATCGGTTTACTTTTACAAATTTTGGTGAATTGCGGTAAGTTTACAGTTTTAATTACATTTACTTTTAAACCATTTACTTATTTTCATTTTCATTCGCATTTGGTTCGTCATTTCGACGCTACAATGGCCGGCATTTTTGGTTACGTATTTTGTTTTATTATTTCGTTTGTGCGCGCACCAAAATAATTTTTCCTTTCGTACTAGTGTGTAACGTGTGCGTGGTCCCGTTTTTTTTTCTTCTTCTGTCTCATTTCAAACGACTGTTCCACTTGTGAATTTCAAGCGTGCACAAGAATTAACCGAGAAAAAAAACAGTACAGCAATTCTTTTTTCTCACCGCTTTTAATGGACCTTGCGATTTGTGTGCAATGGGAAAATCTCTCGCTTTCTCGCGTCCATACAGCGTGAATGAAGATCGCGGGGCAGACATAACACAATCATAAACAACGACGACGGAAAAGATTTTTTCCTTAATGTTCCTTTTAACAGCACTGGATGGGGCCAAAGTGAGAAAGTAGACGAGCAGTTTTGTTGCAGGGGCATCAACGCAACCACCAACATCTACTTTATGATTATTATTATTCTAAAAGTACTCGACACTGAACTGAACAAAGAGCGGGAAAAAAAACACCACCAACGAAAGCCATAATTATTGTTCTTTTTTTTCGGTGCAAACAAACAAAAAAGCCTTTGAGATTTATATAACGAGACGAAGAGAGAAAAACAAAATGCTAAAGCAAAACTACATTTTGACCTTCGCCGAATCATGTGCTGAGCGACTCGCTTATACTTCGCTAAGAGGGTACAATACTGACAATGCGATTAATATTTTTGCGCACAATGTGTACCATTTTTTTTCTTCTTCTTCTTCTTCTTTCGTTTCATCTTGTGTATACTCACACCCGTAAATACAATGAACGAAAATTTAACAAAGAATGTGAAAATTCTAGCCTTCTTGCTTAAACAAACGCAATTTAGTAGCAGAAAATAAGGAGCGCCTTGTTTTTTTTATTATTTTGCAATGAGCGGAAAAAAACTCACACACCACAAAATGTGAGCCAGGTGTGATTTTCCTCTTGGCCTGCAGGCAAATGTTGCAAAAATTTCAAATTCAATTTAGACCGATTTGCAATTTTGATTTCATTCCATCGCAAATATTCTCTTTCATAGTTCCCGCTGCTCGCATTGATTTCGAATTTGTCCGTGTACGACCATGCAACCGAACTTAAACAATACAATCGTTAATACGAATGTATCAACCACAACGAAAAAAAAACAGAACAAAATGTGAACTAAGTGGTTTGAATGCAATACCATTTTCATAAGGACTCTTCAAGGGTCATTAAGTATATGCTTTCCTGTGCAACTGTAACACAATACTAAATTTTGTATGTTGCAGACGGTTCCTGTCAGGAAGCAATGCAAAAATTACCAAACCACCAAATTCAAATTCATTTTGTGTTTTCTTTTCCTATAAACATGCCGTTATGGCGGAAAGTCATGTGTGCCCTCCGTTCATATTCAATAATAAAAATAATAAGTCTTAGTTATATAGTTCGTACGTGGTTCATTTGGTAACAGAAGTAAGATGCAGGTCATGGAAATTAGAATTTTCAGCTCAATTTAAATGTTTGCGATTAAAACGAGCAGTTTCTAGGAATTTGCATTTTTGACGCGTTGGGTTAGAATACCAGAACAACAGAAATTCGTCTCGCGAAAAAAAAGAAATATTATCTCGCTTGAAATCAATGTTTTTCTTTTATTCTTTTGCTACACATTTATGGCAGCAAAACAAAACAGTAGAACAAGCGACACGAAATATATTCACATTGTTTTTTTATTCTCGAATTATTATCATTGTGTGTGTGTGTGTGTGTGTGTGTGTGTGTGTGTGTGCGTTTGTCGTGTTTGCCAAGTGATCCCTTTTATAATTCGTAAATAAAAGATGCCGCAAAAGAAAGTGCATATATGTTTATTTATATTTGAATTGCGCCTGAGGTGATATTTAATAATATTGTTAGTACGGTGCGATGCTTTTGTGGTTAAATTCGTTGTGTAATAAATGTAAATCAGCAAACGAACGAGAGAAATGAGATGATAAGGGAGCAATCCGAAACAAAGCACGTCATTACATTTTGTGTGTGTTTGTTGAGAATAAATTAACAACTGCAAAAAAATAAGTAAATTCTGTCTTTCTCTCTCACTCTGTTTCCATTTTAACCTCAGAGAATTGCGTTTGTAATGTAAAAAGATATTGTTTTTCATACGCGAGACACGCTTTTGCCAACTCTTTGCCGGGCTCATTCTGCGAACGAATCCTATTTTATCATTATGCGTTACCACGCGCGTCTTCATATTTAGCAAATGAAGAGCGCAACAATCGCGAAACAGCGTACAAAACATGTAAGAACAAAATAAAAACGTCGTCGTTTATTTAATTCGAATAGATATGTGCGTTTGGTGAAACATTTGTTTGAATGAAACATCGATAGAGTGTTTTATGTTGTATTTTACGGATGACATTGTGGGTGAAATTTCTGCTTTTTTGTTTCCAAAACACACACACACATACATATTGTCGCCAGATATGATTTGAATCCACAAAGAAACATCCGAATCTCAGCGCAACTCACGGTACAAGGAATTGTTTATTTCTATTGGATGAGACAAACAATGCGTACCCGTTGCGAACAATGTGAAACGTGTAAATAAGTGCTTGCGAAGCAGAAAAAAACATGAAATCCGTATAAGAAATTGCGTACATCATTCATCACATTATTTTTTACTTACATAACGACACACAGAAATTCTATTGTTGAAAATAACATGAGACGCGGGCGCAACAAAGAGAGTAGGTGAGTAAGTGAGAGAGCAAGCGACAATGACAGTAATCGTATGTGCCGTGTCCCAACATATTCGTATGACACAATACAGAACGTAAAATACGCGATAAATAAAAGGAAAAAAAGCAAACACACACAGGCACACACAAACAAGCCCCCACATTCAAATGGCGAATAACAATCATGATAATAGATTGTAACGAGGCGGTGGAATCGCGCTCTGGGCCTGTGAGTGTTAAAGAAAGCGAGAGAATGACTGAAAAGCAATCTAACATGATACGGAATGCAGAACCATTACACATCACTTTGACGGGCAAGTAGCGTATTTAATGGCAGACGTTGTCAACACACGAAAAATATTTTGGTACAAACAAAACGCGCCTCGTACACACGGAAAACAATGCCATGCTCGGTGGAATGACAGCAAGAACTAGATCAATAATGAAAGGAAAGCCTGTAGAAGAAAAAAATTACATTACCCGTAACAACAAGAGTTTGGGCACGAGTATTGTATGGCGACAGGAGGCATGAAGATTAAGAATACACTTTTAACACTTAGCCTTTTGTTTGTAACTCATTTTCCGATTCAGTGTGTGATGGGCAAAGTGGCGGTGAAAATTCTTCACATTTCTCATTTTCTCTCTCTTCTTCTCTCTTCGTCTTCGTTTGAGAGAAACTCCATCACTCAGAACTTCCACACAAAAATTCCGTGTGCACTCCACTCGAGACATGAATCTTATTCGATTGTTGGTTTGCTCGCTCATTCGTTCGTGCGCCCACTCTATCTTCACACCATTCACCATTCAGATTCGATTCGGGTCCTCTCGGAAAAATTATTGCTTTTCTATTGCTTTTCACCGTGACATTTTTCTTGACTCATCATGTGAAATACGATTGATGTGCGCTGTGACGAAGAAAATCGACATCTATTATTCATTTCGTCTATTTAAATGTAAACTTTATGCGTGAATATTGCGAACAACACACATTCGTTCAGCGAGAAGAAAATGCAGAAGACGACAACTGTAACGGCTGTAACGGCTGTAACGGCGAAAACGAAGAAGAAGAAGAAAAAGAAGTCGCGAGCGTTACAACATTGGAAAGAGCATCAGAAAGTTCATACTCGTCTCATGGATAGAGAAAACGGATCGCACGCACAAACAAACATACAAATTCCTATAATGCAGAGGAATTAATTTAGTGAATCTTCTTGTTAGATTGCCACCATGTGACGCGACTTCCAACACAATGTGCGTGTGTGACAAAAGGAAAGTTTATGGGGGTATTAAGATTCACTATCAATGAATTATAAACAAGTAAACGCGATCCGGCACAACGTTGAGCCTGGAGTCGGATTCTTTGGTTCGCGCGTACACATACACACACACACATACACACAAACGCACACGCTCACCCATAATCCAAAAATATATGGACCTTTTAGCCGGAATAGAATCAAAATCAATTGCCTTACAAATGCAAATGTCATCATGAGCATTTTCGTAAATACCAAGTGAGCGCGCGAAGATGCCAAACACAGTGAGTTTCACAAACCAACAACAGCAGAACAACGAACTTATTCCGGTTCAATTGTTATTGTGATGTAGTTAGACTCTATTGAAGAGTCAAAGCTTGTGCTTGTTCGCTATCAAGGTCATATCATCTAGCGATAACATTGCGGAAACCAACACAAACACACATACACACTCACATACAGCCAGAAATCGATGTTCAGAATCATTGACAGCAAATCTCTGCCGCAATCATAAGGCAATGGAAATTCTAATCAAATCGGCCAAACTGTACTGCATGCACAGTTCATTTTCCAATGGCATGATATGGCAAATCGGCGAAAGAAAGGTTGGCCCCGAAAGGAAAAGAAAAATGGTTGTAGCCAACATGTAGGCTACAGAAACACTTCTGATTAGATGTTAATTTTGGAGTGCAAAGTCGAAGTCGGATGTTAAGGGATAATTTCCATGTATGCTCAGCTCAATACGATGTTCATTGTTCGATGCGAAGGAGCGTGAATGAGAGCGAGCGAGAGAGAGAGAGAAACATTTGCACGTGCGCCCGAAATGTAGGAATAAAGCTCAGATAGAATGTTGTATGCATGGCTCGTAACATGGTTACACCTCAACACTTAACAATTGATGAATATAAATGGCATAACAAAATGCGCAAAGTGGAGCGGGTCAGGCAAAGAAAACATCTTATCTAATCGAAATGTGGTGTTTGCAGCAGCAACAGCAGCCGCAGCACTGATTCTTATTAACAAAAACTCATTACGTGCATGCGAGTGCGTGTAGAAACATTTATGCAAAATGACACACACACGCATTGCACAAACACCTTCATTCATTTCGGCACGATGATAAGTGGCAAAAAAACATTATAATGTACACACTTAACATCATGGAAGAAACGAATAGAGCATGTAAGGTGATGGGATTCAACACACATACCCATACCCATACACATACAAAAAAAAAATTAAGTCACTCATGCAAATCTGTAATTTTTCTCAATTGGCAATTTCAAGCGCGGCATTTTTTCCTACGTCTTCATTTCCCATTGTTATGATGCAGAAATAAGGAGGAGAAAGGGATTAATCAAGGCACCATCGCCACCCAAATCACATTGCTGTTGGGAATTAGGAAAATGTTTCTCTTGTTGAATTGCACATATAAGATTGTCAGACATGTTAATCTAAGCACAACGACAACATACATAAACTCGAGCGAATCAAGCGTGTAAAGCATCAGCCAAAGCATTAAGATTAAGACTCTCACATTTGCCTATATATGAAATGGCTGAATGAATTTCTCCTCTCCTCTCGAATATATATATGATTATATGAATGTATGAGGCCGATGGAAAAACACTTGCACGCGCACAAACATACACACGGATTCCCGTTAAAATGCATATATGATAAGAGGCGAAAGGAACACAAACACAAGCAGCATTCATTAGAACTTTCGTATAAATATCTTGTTGAAAGTTATCGTTAAGTTGAGTTAAGTTAAGCCGGAGAGCACGTTCATCTCGTCGTTTTCTCTCTCTCTGTCTCTGCCTCCGTATGTATATTTCTGTCTCTTCGCCAAGTGATCCCATTTCGGTGTCTAAATACAACGGGTTTTCTCCTCTATTGTTGTGATAAGAGCGATAAGTTTGTGAAAACCGCGTCAAACACAGCATCATACACATACAACACATTAGAGATGAAAAACCACTTTTTCTTCATCTCCATTTTCCATCATCTTCCGACAGTTGAGTTTTTTTTTCTCTCTCTTTTACTCACTCGCTCCCGTTCACTATCATTACGGCGGTATAAAGTTGCTGCCTCTCATTCGATTCGCATAATCATCAAACGAAAGGTAGATGAGACGATTGTGACGGCAAGTGAAAAGGAGAGAGAGAGAGAGAGAGAGAGACAGAGAAACGTAGGCAATTCAAATATCGTTATTGCCGTCATCATGTTATTGCACGTTGTATGCACATTGTCGGTTGAGTTCAGCGCGTCATGGTTGCTTTGTTTTTGCTTTGGCATACTATTAATCTGATCGTAGGAATCAAACGAAGAGAGCGCGATTTTCCGTTTAATTGCCTTTGCTCTAATACCAATGAATAAATAAGCATTCTCAAAAGTGGGCTGCATTAAACAGCTCTAAGGACACACTAATGCGAACACACACGGCAAACAAACACACACTCTCGCTCACACAGACACTCTCTCTCTCTCTCATACACACACACACACACACACACACACACACACTCATATATATCGCAGCCATCGTGGCACTCATTCCAAGTTTTGTACTCATTCCACTTTGGCATCTTGTACTCTCGGTGCCATTCAAATATGCTACACAGTTGAAGACATTATTTTGATTACTTGTTACGTTTTTCTGCTTATTTACAAAATTACAACACAATAGCTTCAAGTGTTTCAACGCGATATCATCTAAATATTTGATTTCTTTATAAAAATTAAACAACAAACGCAAAAAAAAACTACGACAGAAAAGTATATATGTAGGATGTACTCTAGTTTGCGTTCATCGCTTCGATAAGTCTCGCACATACTCGTTTAAAATGTGTCATCAACATAACCACTTGAGTGAATCATCGTTAACGAACAAAGAACGTGCCACTTACTTATGCCATTGCCAGCGCTAAATTTCGGGCAAATTGAATTCGTGATTTAATTACATAAATTCGAGTGGCGTTTTTTTTTCTCTCCCTTCTTTTTCATAAGTTACAACGCCACAAATTACTTATTACCATGGCTGCATATATGGTTTATCCACTGGAAGAGAAGAAAACTTACCCACAAGTTCATTCATACACATCACCTTCTGAAAGAGGTTCATGACTTATTATTGTAACATAATTGATTGAAACCATAAAATCATTTGCAATTTTGGTTACAATATCCGCATACACTTGATTTTTATTCGATTTTAAAAGAGTCCAACGATTTAAAACCGATTTAAAATTACAAAAAGAAAATCATAAAATAAGGTCTCGATTGCACTAAATAATGGTTTTCTCTGGTTCCCGTAGAAGAATTATTCTTGTTGAAGTATTTGATTATATTTATAGAGACATCGCAGTGTCGTAGTATTAATGATATGAAAAACAATTTTTTAAATCTTATGAGCTAACACAATTTTATGCTGACACATTTGCGTCCAATGTGTCAACGATGGAATCTGCTATCATCACTGAGCTTGTCGAGAAAAACGAACCGAATATTGCTCCACCCACATAGTAAATGAATAGGCCAAGGAACAAGAACCGGACAATTCTATCGACAGCGTACATTCTGCAATGGTCCCAAATAAGAGGCGGAAGAAAAAAGAAGAAGAAGAAGAAGAAGAACATGAACAATCAAATTGATTTAGTTGATTAACTCGCAAATAATGTCATTGTGTAACGTATAAAATGCGTTTTGAATATAAAATGAGATGAGGCACGTACACTTTCATGTGACGTCTTGCCGCTGGAATGGTGTCATCCGTTTCCTTTAGAATATATAGTCGGGCCGCATGAATACAGTGCTCAAAGTATTCGTACATATCGATTTCTGGAGCAAAAAGAGCAGAAAGAAAAAAAAACAAATCGAAAAATAAATGCCATTTCATTGCGTTTACTCTATCTATGTATGTAATTCTTTTCAAATGGTTAACATACGTTTATCCTCTATGGCGTATCGCTGTTCTTCGGTTTTATTTATTATCGTACGCAGATAAAGTACATTACTGTTGTCAAAGTCCCATTGGTTGTTGGCATAATATTCGAATACATCGAAACCTTTTTGGATCCGTCGCTGAACACGGCATAGTCTGAAATGATGGAAAACGTCGACATTTAATTAATTGGCCAATTATCGTCGCGCGCGCAAGGGAGAGAGAGAGAGAGCGGACGAGCGAAATATTGAGGCGAAAAAGGAGAAAAAGAAGTAAGAGTAGAAAAATGTGCTTTTCATGCATCGTTACTCACACAGGCGGATATCGAAGACAGAACAATAAGCAATCGATCAGAATAGCGGGAATCCAATGGAATAGTATACAGCAGATGTTATGATGTAAGCGACTGCTCTTCATCGATCCGCCTGGATACCAAACGACTCCGTTTAAGGGTAATTTGTTACATATTATCCAACGACCACAATCAATCAATTCCTTCCAAGAAACTTTGATTTCAGCCGAGCTCACTAAATGATAAACACGACGGCTAAAATCTCTGTATTGTTGATGATGATCAGAAACGAAAACCCACCGATTAAATTGCGATTTATTTATATACATATATATGAAAAATATGTGTGTCGTATCGACACAGTGCATGTGTGTATGTGTGGGAAAAAATGAAATTACTTGTTGTAGACAAAGTTCCAAGACGAAACCATTATTCCATTAACGGCATAATCGACAGGCAAGTAATCACCGTAGCTACTTGAATTACAGTACATCGAACGAAGTACACCTTTGCCAGCGCCAATTAACAAACCCGTTGGTCCGTTAATATTGTCTGTCCAGCCGGGTATCGGTTCATATCGAATTGGAATCACAATCGATGGTCGCATTATAACGGCTGGCATTTCATCCATTTGTTCGACAACCAACGCTTCCGACAGACACTTTGTAAACGCATACGTATTTGGGAAATTGCCCAGAATCCTACACATAAAAACATGTAATGAATACTTGTTTATCGAAAGCTGAAAATTAAAATAGACAATGAATAAATAAGCACACGTACTGCCTGGTCATTGCATGCACAACTTCCTCGTCAAGCCATTCAATCGATTTAATGATACGATGCGGATCAGCTGGTGCTGGATACGGTTTTTCCATAAGCAATCTTTCATTCAGGTGACAGTATGACGTCGACACATAGCAAAATAGCTGCAAAACATCAATTATTGATAAATTATGCAAAAAGAGAGCCGACAAGAAAGATAGTGCTTTAAAGCATCATCACCACCACCACCACCATCATCAACAGCAACAACAACATCAAATGAAAAGAGTAAACTCAATTTATGCTTACGGCCAATTTCTTGAATGTTTTGCTCAGTTCGAGCATCAGTTTGGTGCCTCGGGTGTTGAGCAAAACAGCACGCTTCAACGTTTCATCGAATCGCACCGTTGCAGCGCAATGATAAACAATTGACACATTTTCGGCTAACAATTTTCGGTCGTCGTCTGAAATGCCCAAATCAGGTAAAGAACAATCACCGGAAATCACATGACATTGATTAATGATCGTGTCCAGTCCTCGTGTTTCCTTCAATCCGTCAAAGAGCTGAAAAATGAAAATTCAAACATACATCGTTTTAGCACTACGAATGATCCATCGCATCGTCTAACTCTATTCACGAGAAAACACCAAATACTTTTGAAGTCGTTTTTTGTTTGTTTGTTTGCTTTCTGCCATGAAAATATCGTGCTCCTCTGCACAGATTTCAATTTTCGTATCGAATACTCGAATCATATTCAATGTAAGCAAGGTAACAAAATCAGATAATGGATCTAAAATAGCAAAAGCAATAAGGTTCATAGTTTCTTCAACAAAGAGATCACCTACGAAACTTTTTGAAAAAAATGTATTGTTCGATTGGATTTAAGATTGAATTGATGTGGAATTTGGCTATACTCGTTTTCTTGTTTTTTTTTTTATTCAAATCACGGTTATATTAATTTTTAAGTTATTTGCGGACTTGATTTGAAAGCACGTAGCCAAAATTGCAGCTGTGACAATTTGAACAAAAAAAATGCGCGTGGTATGGTCTGCGGTAAAATGAATCCAAACAATAACAAAAAAATATCCGTTTCGCACAAAAACAGCTCAGACAGACAGCAACAAGGCGATTTCAATATGAAAATTGGTCTCGACCATTGAACGAGACATTATTAGATATCAATTAATATGTATAATTTAATGAATAATGGCCTTCTTCACATCGGCTCTCAGTCAATTTCGATTCGATTATGAAATGGGC
Organism: Sitodiplosis mosellana; assembly: GCF_009176505.1. Classification (NCBI taxonomy): domain Eukaryota; kingdom Metazoa; phylum Arthropoda; class Insecta; order Diptera; family Cecidomyiidae; genus Sitodiplosis; species Sitodiplosis mosellana. The sequence continues at coordinate 12,367,404 of NW_022601467.1, read as the reverse complement.
ACACACACACCAACTGAGCACCAACAACTGACGGTCGGCTGTCATCGTTTACGATGCTGATGCTCATTGAAATTTCTCGTCTAACATTCATAGCAATTAAAAACATTGATAATACAAATTGGCCTTGGATTATTAGATCACTGCCAGCGAGACCGTGAGCGCGCTCAGGTCAAATGAGCGAGCGATATGCTGAAAGAGCAGTTATAAAATGAAGTATGAATTGCAACCGAACCGAAAATTTATTGGCCACACGGTGCGAAATTTGACACATATCACAATCTGTTAATGTGAACAAAACGTTGAAAACTAATACCCCAACGTCATCGACGCCAACAATGACACGGCACTTAGCCACCTTTCTTCATTCCATTTAATTCATTTACATGGACACTGATTTAGCGTTCCCTTTTAAATTTTTCGGATGAAATTGATCATTTTATTATGATAATCATTCGAATTTGTCTAAATCAAATGGATTTTTGGCGAGATGTAAAGAAGCGAATATTCTGCAATGTTCAATGTTTTTTTTGTTCATTTGTGAAGAACCGAGAGGAAAGAGAATCAAAATCAAAAATATAACTTCACAGCAGCACAAACTGAACCGCAACCAAATATTCGTGGATGTCATAATATTCAGCTACCTACCACATTGCTAAAGATGTCTCCCAGTCGGTCACATGGTTCTCTACCTCTCTTCGGGCGAACGAGCAAATAAAGTTTTTCTATTTCTGGACAAGTTCTACAAAAATGGAATGAATAAGCGGAAAAATTACGAAAAGAAGCAATGCGGCAAAGAAAAAAAAGAATATTAACTTGCGGAATGTGGACTGGCACATTCATTCGGGTGATTTGAACAACTTAAATATGCACATGACATGGTCACCGCGCACCGCATGACGCGGTACATGAAAAACAAAAAATTACCTCAAAAATTTTTCAATTAAAACTTTTCCCAAGAATCCAGTTCCACCTGTTATGAGAATGCTGCGATTTGCATACATTTTTCGCACACGATCCTCTTCAACGCTGTCGAGCGTCTCGAATTTTGCTGTGTGTTCAGCCATTTCGTTTTCTTCTTTTTTCCTCCTTCTCTCTCACTGTCTCTCTGCCTCTCTCTCTCTCTTTCTCTCTCGTTCGTGTCGCTTATTGTTTTCTTTTTTTGTTGATTTACTTCACTTTATTTCGGCTGTCTGTCAATCTGGCAATGAGAAAGAAATTTTCATTTCATTTTATTGCAATTAAATTGGTCATAGCACACTTGAAAAAAAAATTAACCCAACAAAATGTCATTCATGTTCATTGATGGTCACCACACATTGTCAAAGTTGACAACATATTAAAACACTAAATCACGCAATTCAAGGCCAACATTTAATATAGTTGTTAATTTTATGCGTGAGACATCATAAAACGTCACATACGCAGAAAAGAAAAGCAATAGATACAATTGTTTTTTAAACTGAAGCAACCGAGAAACGACCGTACCGATTCATTGAAGCGAAACTACTTTTATGGTCGTTTTGGTAACACTTAAACATATTTAATATTTCGATTTCAATATCATATAAAAACAACAGTAGTGAAACGCATAAAAAGTGAAAAGAGTAATATTCCTCGATTGAAAAATATTTTTTCGGTTACAAAATTTCGGTTTGTTATTTCGTTTTCCTATTCATTTTATTACTCGCTGCTGCTTGGCTATACGGTGGGAATGTCAATGCGATGTGGTTTCGACTTCTTTTGAAAAAAAGTAATTAGGTGGAAAATTTGCTACAATGTCGTCACACAACCATCAAATGGTGCTCTTGTTATTACTGTTTGCTATTGCAATTTCAATGCGTAGACGTACTTTTCATTAGATTGCCATGGGTTTTGATGAGAGTGTATGTGTGCGCGTGTGTTTCGGTTCTTATGGTTGGCTTCTTTGTTTTACGAACTGGTTAATTGACCGGGCCAGACACTGTATACTGTCTTTGGCGATTGCGTCTCCGATATTAATATGTTTGCTAACGGAATTTATCGAAATTGAAGCATATTTTTACATGGCAAAATATTTGTAAATATCCCACCAAACCGTTGAAAAGGGCTATGAAATGAGACCATTTCGGCCAAGCGCGGCACAGCAATGAGAAGCAAGAGAAAGAGAGAGAGAGAGAGTAAAGCCCGGCAAACGAGCTGTAATTAATTTAAAAGAACGAATGAGACGGCCACAATAACAACATATGCAACGCAATTGAATTTCCTCGGTGAATGTAATTCATTCCATTCAGCAAACCGTTGAATGGTAAATCTTTTTTTATTGTTGTTGTTCAAACCAAAACCACATACGCGCGGTACAACGAATGTGAACCAGAGAAAAAAGTGCACGATACTTAAACCAGAAAATGAAATTTACAAAGAAAAAAAAATCGAAAGTGATGTTGTAATATGATGAAATATAAATTGTGCGGTAGCACAATGATGTGATTTCACTTGTAACACGATGCATGAATGAGTTCAGCAAAACATCGAATTAACGACATTTTGTTAATTTTTGTACCCGAAAGTAAAAAATAAATTGAAGAAGATAAACGATCCGACCAATGCACTGGAAATAATGAAGATATTTATTCTTTGATTTAACGGTTGCGATTACATTAAATCAATCTTTGTCGTAATTGCGATTAATCAAACATTAAATGCAAAATATTCACTAGATCATAACCTTTTGTTTCTAATCAATTAAATTGCACATTTTCTGTTTTGTGTGTCGGTGAATAGCACCGAACGGATGCTATGAATGTGCAATGTGCATTATTCATTTTGCCGGATTTCATCATAATCATGCACCTAAATGGTTAAATGGTATTCTCTATGAATTTATCGTTCACCGCACCGCTCCATATACTAGTTTTTAGACAATAATCGCGCTCGTACATGTGTGAGCGTGTATGTGTTCATTGATCGATTTTTAAGTGAAACATTGTGAAATGCGTGTGAATGCATGGAATCCATCGGAACGAAGACACAGACGAATAAGAATATGGTGTTTTGTTGTATGTTTACGTGTGGATGTGTATGAGCTCCGAGACCCCCGTTTTGGATTGGCACATTTTTTCGCATCATTGCCGTCTATGTCAAAATACATGCAATACTTCTGCACCATGTTTACCATTAAAAGACTTCATGCATTTATGGTTTGGCTGGTGTTTTGCTACCTTTTTCTTTTTCTTCTGATTATTTTTTCGCCTTTTGCTTTTGCTGCTACCACTACTGCTGGTGCTAGTGCCTGCTTTTTTTTTCGGTTGATGTGTTGTTTGGCTTTTACAATTGATCATGTAATCGACATAAAACACGTACGAAAAGTGGAGTGCTTGCGAGTGCATTAAATGCCGAATGCAGACGAAACGCGCGAGCGTTCAATGCACGTGTGCTGCACAGAGAACAGCAAACGCTAGTGAATAGTTACCGTTTAATTTCGGCATGAGTGTGTTAGTGTGTTAGTGTGTGCCGTGTGCAGCGTACTAATGCATTTTCTGCCGCCCAGGTCTTGCAATTTCAGCTATTAATTTAGCCAACATGTGACTTTTGTACATTCGAAAAAAAACACAACAACAACAACACACACACACGAACTAATCGCATCTGGCTTTATTTCGCTTGTTTGAAAGTAATTGAATTGATTGCCCAACCGAAATACTCGTTTGGTCAAATAGCGACGACGATCGCACCGGGAAATTGCTAGATTTAACTAGAAAAATTGCTTAAGTCAAATCGAATATTTAACATGTGTTGACTTTGTCGCCTTTCGCGTGAACTAAAAACATTGACGTTGGAAATATGGAAGAAAAAGAAAATTAGTTTTTTTTTATATCCTTGTCAAAAACAAAAGATTTCGTTTCTTCGGTTAATGTTAATCATACGAACACGATTGCCTGTAAACCGCCAAATGTCACTGGCGACATTTATTTGAAAATATTTTGCTACGCAAAATTTGCAGCACACACACACACTTAACCCGACGAATTCCACGAAAAAAAACACGTTTTGTTTAGTCGGTGCGTTAACTTATCTGCCGCCGCCTCCTATTTTGTTTACGAAAACACATCAACTTTGCATAAATTAAATGGACGCTAACCGCAACCGGTAATCAAACCATCTCAAAATAAACAATGAATGAACTTTCAACGCTAGACAACTGTATCAATACATTTTTATCAAATTATTCTGCACGATGCAATATAATGAAAATAGAACGAATTGACATAAACGAAAATGTTCCATTCATTAAAATTCGCTCCCGCGACACATACACACACAAATGAAACAGAAAAACAGAAGAATGCTTAATAAAATTGCTGATTTGCGTAATAGACTTGCGATGTCTCGTGTCAAGTAATTACGATTAAATTCTAAATACTGTGGTTTATTTATAAGATCAGGTAAATTTAGCTGGTTAAATACGTAAACAAATTGTGTGCAAAATAACAAGTAATTTCAGCAATGTTTGCAACGTGTGTGTTTTTTGTTTTGCAAAAACCATTGGGTTTTCACGAACATTGGTCAGATTACAAGCTACGTAATTGGAAATTTGTTCAATTGATTTTCACACCGCTAATTTTAATAAATCAAATGTAAATTGATATTCATTCAATTGAACTTTCACTTTTAATTATTTTTTTTTTTATTTCGTTTGTGTTAAAATGTAGCAAAATTTATTCGATTTTAAATTCAAATTACTCAATTCCAGTCCATACAATGGATTTTATTATAGAGCGCATGTCTAATTCGTTATTGACGTCAGGTGATTGATTGTGCTATCATCATATGAAAGAGGTCGAATAAAATCAAAGAATCACTGAGCGAAAATGACAAACATAACATCGGAATTAGGAATCATTGTTTTTAAATAAATAGATAAAATAATTACATATATTTTGATCAAATAGCTTCTCGAAGGTAAATGAAATCGGTTGAACTTCCAGAGAGAATGATTGGATTTTTTCCCGCTTGTGTTTCTTTTATCCAATGTAAAAAAAAAACAAGAGAAACCAAAAATAAATGCAACGAATTCTATCAAACACCGCACGAGCACAGAATTTCAACGGTAAGACGAGAACAGCGATGCACACGCGCAACTCACTATATACTGTTTACAATAAATTCTCTGCACGAATTTCGATTAATAATAATGAATTGGCTGCAAACGATTCGGTCGTTGGTTTGTATATGCGCTAAGGCTGGAAACAACAATAAGACTGAGGTGTCTAACAAAAATCCAACGTGGGTATATGGCAGACGCAATGTATTTTACAACGAGTGAAACGTTTCTCGTTTCTTTTCATTTTGTCTTTTTTAATTTTTCGTTGTTGATACGTTGTGTCTGTGTGATTGCTGGCGTTGCTGCCGTTTTATTATATTCATTGCACACAATCTTCCGCACGAAACACTGGAACGTACCTTATTGTATTTGATGTTGATTTCGTTAACACGATTTATACCAATGTGTGTACGGTGCGTATATATTTCTTACGATGTCTTGAACCACATTCTTCTTTGCTTCTTTTGTCTTGCTTCGGTTGGTCGCTTGATTTTCGTTTTCAGGCCTGCCGCGCCGCTACATTTTACCAATTGATCTTATACATATTGTGTTCGCGCGCTACTGGAACTGGGACAACACACACGATTTTTCATTTAATAAAAAATCGACAGCATGCACATTATTCTTCTCATACCGATTAAACTGATGGTTTGACGTTTCTTGAGTCAAGTTCCCGCAATAGATCGAACACACGTTCAAATTGTCTTGGCTTATTGAAAGACATTATTGATTTTTTGACTCGTGGATTGCATTTGAATTTTTATCAAATCGCGTTCATATGAAGAACACGGTGATGCCGGCAAAATTCATTTGTGTGTATGCACGAGCCCCGTTCTCTCATCTTGTGCCATCAACTTATCACATGCAATTTATTTGAATGTTTTCTTTGTTTTGACATAATCGTTTGTTCGCTTGTTATTTGATTCGTGCAATAAACACATGTTAATGCTGAGGAGTGCTGAACTGAATAACGACAGTTAAACACACATGCGATCTCACTCTTACTCTCACTCTCTCACACATACACACACACACCCGTTCACTCACTCTCCGCGAACAGATGAAATGGGGAAATACAAAAACCAAACTGGTTGCATCAAACAGACATGCAATTTAATTTGAAATGACAACAACAAAGCGTTTTACTCTAGCACGGTTCTTTTTTTGCTCTTTTTGCCACAAGGCAACCTTGAAATCACACAAATCATTTACTATATCTGAACAAACAAAGAAAAATGATATGGCATGGTTGAATGTCCTCTTAAGAGTAAATTATGTGCATGCATTGAGTTACTGTCCGCCGTCGCGTCCAATCGTATTGGCCGCAACATTTTTGGCCGTGTCATTTCATCACATTTGTGTTCGAATGTGTTAGTTTGTGTTGAAGAAAACCAATACTTTATCATAATTGATGAGAATGAATATTCAATGAATGTGCCGTTCATTTCAATGCATAGCACACAGATTTGATGGTGCTGAAATGAGTGGAACGCGTGTACAGTGACTATGCTGCGAAATATTACCGGGTCTATCGTTTTTCCGGTTGAAACGAGATGTGTATACGTACATTCGAATGACTGCTCCTTTTCCACCACCACCACCACCAACAACAGCAACAACATCCCAAAATTCAATAAAATTCTCTCATCAGAATCAAGTGTTTGCCGTTGCTCGCTTCTATCAGTTTGTTGGCATACAAGTGTACCTACGACGTATACGTATGCTTCGACACCGTTTCGAATTAATCCATGTATTTTGCTTTCGCAAAACACTTGAGCATATGGAAATTGTGAATAAAATTTATTTCTTAAATTTGTTTGGTAAATATTCAAGCAGATTTGTATGCCACATTTTCTCTTGTACACGATCTGATTTTGCTTACACAGAGAGAGAGGGAGGCAGAGAGAGAGAGAGTGGGATAGAGATTCTATGGAATCTCTGTTCGTAACGAAGGTAGGGAGAAAGGGACAGATAAAAAGAGGTCTCATGAGCGTTCAACACGGGAATCAAATCATCTCGTTTACTTACACGGATTTTATGTGTTTCGGTGTACTCTGTACTGGCACATAATAACACTCATTTTGAATATTTAAATTATGTGCAAAGCGGTAAGCAATGCAAAAAAATGTGATGCGTTTGAAGCGTTCACACAACACGTTCTCATTATTTTCGGATAAATGCGTGTATGTGTGGGTAGATGTGTGTGTGCGTGTGTTCGGTGATGGGGAGCACTATGTGATTATGCGATGCTATCCAAAACGTTCATTTGATGTGCATATAAATAAATGCATAGTATGAATGACTGTTTGTTTATAGTTAGAAAAAAAGATTGGGGATGAAAATTGAGCGGGAGAGTGAGCGGTATGCGCCCGATTATCAACAGCACAAAACATGGCCCAGTCCATCACATTGGCTTCATCACACAGATCGTCAGATTCATGGCATAGCTATAGCATTCTTGAGCATTTGTCGACTTATGCTTAATTCGAATGATGCGTTGGCCCCTACAAATTAATACCGAAAAGTGCTGCCACAAAATACATATCGTTTGTTATTCCCTGGCCAAAATAAAACGATATGAAGGCATTTTAGGACCGTGTGCGTACACATGTGATGCGAACGCAATGGGATTTTTAACACTCAAGCGGAAGCATTGGGTGTCAGCTTGTGAATATGGCATATAAATATAAGTCGAATTTGTCGAAATTATGGGCACACATTCACACATACACACATAGTCGCGGATACAAATTGCTGACAATTTAACATTGTTCGGATTTCAGTCCAACACAAACAGACGAACGAATGAGCGCACGTACAGCACACCCGAAAACCAATGCTTGGTTTGAATTGATTTCATCGTTTGCATGCCACCCCATCATCGGCCAATTCAATTACTGTGAAAAGGGTTCGTCGATGTTTTGATTATCATTTGCCTAAGCCTGTTTCTGTTTCATGGGTGCTAAATCATTTGCGCGACTTTAAAATTGAATAAGTATCAACATTTTATAGCTGTTTAGTGTTTCATCCCCCACCGAATTGCGTTCAATTGAGTGTAAGGAATGGAGGCAGGGAGATGGAGATGAAGAGAGAAAATCCCATTTGGCAAAGTAGTTTAGCGTTAATGCTTGTTTGTGGGTTAATTTGTATGTATATTTGTTTGGAAAGCGTTCAAAATTCGAATACAATAATAAGCTTGCCTTTTTCCAAGGCAATTATCAATTTTAATATAATTTCAATTTGGCATACGGTCCTCCAATCATTCCAGTCGCGCTCCGTTCATTCAAATGAATTGGCATAACAAATGTCGTATATTTATTTGTAATTGTTAACCGAATCAATACACAATATCGTTGGCTTCTGTACGATTTCAAATGTATACAGGAAAAATCAGCGAGAGTCTTCCGTTGCTCGTTTATTTGAACCTTTTTTTTAATACTTCGATGTAGCATTTATAATCTCAATAGACTATTTATCATACATTGTAATATTCGATGAGTGCCACTGAAAAAATATTTATACTCATTTAGTGAGTGAGACGCATGCAGATGAGATGAAGCAAAGCGAAAGGGAAGCGCGCAACTAGAACATAGAGTCAATGGGGTGTTTGTGTTTGTGTTTGTGTTTGTGTCCGTATTCTAACGACGGAGTGACGAAATGTATGTGCGCTATATCGTTCGTTCGTATGAAGTGTTGCCCGCTTCTCTTTCGCTTTGCTTCATCTCATCCGCGTGCGTCTCACGCACTAAATAAGTATGAATATTTGTTCAGTGGCACTCACCGAATATTACAATGTATGCTATGCTATTTATACAGTATATACTGGACAAATGAATGGATATTTTCGATAAATGGCCCTCCAATGTGGAATCCGATTGCGATATTCAATGTGAAACATGATAAAAACCATTTTATGTACATATTTTACAAAGAAATCGCTTCAAATGTTGAATATCGTAATATCAGCTATTCAATATTCATGTTGGCAACGAAACGCTACTGAATTTGGGGCAATATTTCATTCTGATTCTCTAAACGACAATTAATAAATCAGCGATTATTTGGCCGCCAAGAAAGCACGAAACACGAAATGCGCTTCAAAAGATATCAATTATTCCATGGAATTTCCTTATTCTCTTTTTTCTCTCCCTCTCTCTCTCTCTGTGTGTTTTTATTTCCTTTTCTTTTACTTCTTCAACAGAGATGACGGATATATTTGGTGCGCTTCATTCAATTGTGATTTTTTTTTTTCGCATGCTTTTCCCACTCTCTCGTCGTGTATGCCCATTTTTATATCGGAATATAATGGAGCGGTTGCTGGAATGTAGCGCATTGTTTGAGTTCGTTCGACGCTGTTGAATAAAATTTCATAAGCGATTGGCATGAATGGCATACGGGTGACACAGGGAATAGTCGTGCAAAACCGAAAAACACCGGTTTTGAAAGCCAATGTGAGCGATTGAGAAAGATAGAGAAACAGAACGTGATAGAAAGATAGAGGGAGCAAGCTTGAGGAAAATCTCTCAATACTGCCACCGCCGCCGACGCCGTCGTCGACGACGAACAACCTACAAACAGTCATCAATCTTCTTTTTAAATACAATTTATTATTTTTTTCCCTCTCTTGGTTTTTGGTTGTAAATAAACAGAAATTGCTAAAGGAAATACTGTGGGAAAGAGACAGAGCACTTGTATATTTGATGTGACATACCAAAATACACACACACACACACACACACATACCGGGAGTGAGAGTGAGCCTCTTACATGGCAGCAGTTAAGGATGAATCGTTTTTGGTGGTGACTTTAAATGAAAACAACTCAAGAAAATAAATCTGCTGCAAGCGATTTAGCTTGATTTCGGTGTGCGCAATTTTTGGTATTACTTGGCACGACCAACGAATATATGTGGGGCACAAAGATTTCGATCGGCAAAAAACACTCGGTTGCGCTGCCGTATGATCAAAACCGCAGCTTATTTGATTTATCACCGTTGATATTCTATCGCGAATATATCTAAATGAATATTCATCGGGCTTGAACGCTACCTAATCCTCACTGTATCTCACACAAAACATACATCAACGCTTCTGCACTCTCAACGGGCATACGAAAAACCTACAATGTAGGACCGTGCGTCTCCACTCTCTCATTCTCGAACATTTTCATCGCAATTCCAGCGCTCTTCATCTCTTTTATTCACCATGCGCCTGTGTGTTTGCACGCTTTTGTGTTACTGCACGAACTCGCAACCAGTCAGAAATTGTTTCGTAAAAATAGCAAATAACGCGTCAGCAAATATAAGAACAGAACAAATGAAATACACAAAACTACAAACACAATACACAGCAAACGAGAATAACCAGAAACGTAACAGTAATATGACCATTTCTGAAACACGTAATTCGTACAGTCAAAACCAATGATTATTTACAAAACATTTAATTAAACAAATGACACTCACAAGTCTATTATGTCCATTCTTGAGCGCTCTATTGGCGTATAAAATTCACAAACATTTGCACCATTTGTTCAGTGGCCAATGACAAAGTACAAACGCCACACAAGGCTGTTATTGCTGGTGCTGCTACTGCTACTGCTATTAATGCTGCGTGTTTGGTTCAATGGTGTTGTATTTTGGTGCTTTTGGTCGGAATGTTTGCTGTTGGGTTGGTCGGTTATGCATGCGAAAACTGCGTCATGTTTTACTGCGAAAAGGCGAAGCCGAGATAATATCTTGATAACCGCATATATATTTCCATTTCAATATTACTCTTTTGATACCATTTACTGTGAAAATTTCAGTTGAAAAACTCTCGCTACACTGTGCGTTTCTCTTTTCCTCCATCCATTTTAGCCTGGTTGCCGTTGACCACTTCACTCTTTCACTCATCTTATGTGTTTATGGTGGAGGGCAAAAGGCGCTAAGAAAAGAATGAAGCCAAATGGAAAACATCAGTCAGCTTTTAACTAACCCATTTCCCATTTTCATTTTCGGCCATTTCCTTTAGAAGCTAATTTTCTGCAAACGCGATTTTCATTGACTCTCTCTCTCTCTCTCTCTCTCTCTCTCTCTCTCTCTCTCTCTCTACAGA